>NC_142621.1:20018106-20321136 GCF_059453375.1 Lepisosteus platostomus | reverse complement strand
AGCAATATACAGTTTACATATTATGTTTATCTTTGTACATTAATATTGTTTATGACCTTCAGATGCATTATGCTCCTCTTCTTTTTATGCTCAGCTACTAAAATTTCCCTTTAGTTGTTAAATTCCATATAAATATTCAATACTAAGCGGATTAAAATGTGCACAGTAAAGAGATTAAATGATTAAATCCTTTCACTACCGACCAATGCACCACGAGTGCCCCTGTCGGTCATTCTGGCCAGCCAATCACGTACTGCGGTACGCCGGGGTGGTTTGTGGGTAGTTGCGTGTGGTACGGGTTTGTATCGTGCATTTTGAATGGCTGCATCTGTAAACATGATGAAGCCAGATGTCTCATCATGTTTATCAGTGGGTCCTGAGACCTGCCAGGAGTCTGTCATCTTCAGGTGACATCAGTGAAAGACTCTCTCTCTTCCTACCAAAGCTAACTGACTTGAATAGACGTAAAAATGTAAAAATGCTGACCAGCTTGCAAGCAAATGTGTCGGAGGCAAATGTTCACTTTACCTGTGGTGATGCAGGAGTTGTCGTAGCGAGTGAAATTGTATGGAACCATGTATGTTCAGTTCCATACATGGGAGAATATAAAAACTGGCAATTGAATATTTCATGAAAAATACTGAAGAGCGTTCACTCACTTTGTCTAGTATAGCTTAGAACCCTCAGTATCACAGGAGACCAGTCTTGCTACTTGTTTTTTAATTTAGCAACCTCCATGAGGGACTGCTGCAGATGAGACAGTGGGGTACTGAACAGCAGACACTATTTAAAGTCTCTGTAACAGAGGGGAGCTAAAAAAGATTCAAATCATTCTGCCTCAGGGTGGTAGGGAAGAAAAAAATGCAGCAAAAAAAAGGTTAAGGTCCTTTGGGACTTGAACTCAAACAGGAATGGTACCCAAAGAGACAAACAAGTCACACCGCAGCATCGAGAACAAACCTGTCCGTAGAGGTACAGAGCTGAATTATTTAAAAAAGGATTGACCTTTTACACTTGAATGAGAAAAGAAGTGCTCCAAAAAAATCAATTTGGGGCCCAGATGCAGTATTATAACCTGCTGGACTGTATAAAGGCACAATGTACCAAGAGAATAGAATGTCAAAATTTCTTATGGAGATGCTGACATTAAGGCAAAGTTGCCCTGGGAAAGCTCAACTTTAATGTTAGACAGCGATACCATACTAATAAAAAAAATCTTAATCTAAAAGAATTTGTGCATAGCAAAAGCTGACAAAATATCATGTTACTCTGTGCCTGTTGTTTAACAATAAACACCTTTTTCTGTCCATGCCACCCATAAATCAGCAATCTGTAATTAAACATTTCTTTTAAGGTGAGACCCAATCAATGAAGACACCAGTATCAAATACTGTACATATCATCCAATTTTCAAATGGTTTCATCCAATTCAAGGTCACAAAGAGGCTGGAGCCTATTTCAGCATTCAATTGGTGCAAGGCAGAAACACTGGACAGGACAGCCAGTCTATCTCAGGGTAGACACAGACACAAACACACACACACTCACACCATATTTATTGTAGTGTACATGTAGAATACACATAAAATTAATTTTAATTTATATTAAACTGAAGGTGATATTAATCCTTAAATAATTTGATTTGGCTTCATATTAGCAATCAGAAATAGGCCTATTAATGAACAGAAAGGACAGTATAAAAGAAGTTCCAGTTAATTTTTTTGCAAGATTATCAAGATTTTTGATGGATGAGACTTCTATGCAACTTTTAACTTTTAACTATGCAAGACTTTTAACTACTAAAATACTACAGGAGCTGTATTTTTTTACAAAATAAACCTTAGCAGTAGGAGATCATGTAAATTTCTAATTTTAAAGGTTCCACAGAGTCTGCTGATTATTTCAGCACATAAGGGAGCTGCCACCGAAGTAAGGGAGGGTGTACGCAAGTACGTAACGGAGAATTTGACCAAATGTTAAAAAGTGAAGTGAATTCAGAATGTATTAAATTCAACTGCATGTTACCTATTTGCCCAAAACACTACACAGGGTAATTTTACACAGAGCTAAATTAAAAAAAAAATTAAGCATGACAAAACAGATAATGAGGTGTATGCACGAGCAGAGAAATAATGAGAATATAAATTGAACTGTTAAACTGAGCAATTTTTGAGCATGTTTAATAGGATTTGCAGCTAGAAGTGTTTCCTCCAAAAACAACAAAGTGAAGCAATCGAACCAGAGCTCTTGGAAGAGGTTGTAAAAAACAGTGACTGCAGAATTCAGCTCCAAAACATTACTGGCTGAAAAATGTCCCTGAGATGACAAATCCGCAGTTTATCAAGGTATCTTGGGAACAACACTCATCCTTTACTCTGCGAGATGCCTTTTTAATCAGGCGTGTACAGTTTCCCTCAGTACCCTGAAATACAATTTACTGTATTTTGTACAACACTCAACCTTTGATTATTTTTCACCAGTCATCTCAGAAACTGAACTCTGTAATTCTGTTCCCCATGAGTGCTGCGTTTCAGATAGGACAGCCTGACGGCCCTTTGGTTAAATGGAGATTCTGTCCTTTGAGTGTTTACCCACACATAATTGTGGGTCATATAAACTACAGTATTAAGCTCCTACCTAGATGGAAGAAATGTGATTTTCTTGTCTCATTTAAAGCTTAACTATTATAACTATTAGTTTATATAAGCTTATATTAGCTTATATTCCTTTCAGATCTGTAAATTCTAAAGGTGACAGACTGTGTTTGAATTCAGATGCTAGTCTATTAGCCAGAATGTACACTGTGGGAATCGGAGCTTTTCAGTCTGTACACCAAACTCATGAAGGTCCTTGTTACAGACTGTGATTGCTTTAAAAACTCATCATTTAATTAGTTCTACAGTCCCTCATTTGCAGTCCTTTTATTACATTTTATGGCTTTGAGATGCTTCTGTTGTGTTCTTGCATTAGCATTTTTGTAATGTGACTTTTTTTCTGGGTCTTTGTAAATTGCAAGCATTTTGAGGTTTCTTGTTATGAAAGACATGTGATTGATGATTCTGTACTTAAAAGTTGGAAAGGTAATTTTTGCTAGGAAGAAGTTCTCTTCTTCAATTAAATGCATTAGTGAGACAATGCTGTTTGCATCTTTTGTATGCTTCTTATGTCTTATAATAATGCCTTTTAAAATGTACTCCATCTTCGGAATGAAAAATTAGTCATTACAAGGTGTTTTGAACTCTAAACTAAAACAGACTGGTCTTTATTAAATACATAATATTGTATACATAACTGTACAAATGTCAAGTTTCTTCTTATGCAGAAGCACATATTGAAGTTAATATAGTTTCATTTTTAAGGTCACGCTTAAATTTAGAGGCATATATATTGTTGATGTATAACGTTGATTTTTATTTGATGTGTAGCGGCAAGGCTCATTAATAATACAGGAATTAAGTTTGCTGCTCCCTTGCCAGTCTCTCTCTCCCTCATCTTATTGGTGCTGGACAAAGAGAGGCCATTCCATTTGGTTCAGATTTAAGGTGTTTTACTATCTGATAGTTTCCTGATAAGGAACAACTCCCAAGGCTGAGATTCTTCTAATAAATGGTCATCTCTGGCGCCTTACTGTCTGGGAGATTCCAAGGGAGAGTCTCATCCCAAGGTCAGAGAGCATTGTTACTCATCCTCCACCTCAATCAGCCAATCAGGAACTGGTAGGGCAGGGTAACCCCACATGGGTCTTGAATGCCCGAAAAACTTTCAACCAATGAACGACCGTAGTTTCTCCAGATAAAAGAGGCAGCACAGGGCCCAGAAGGTGCCCCTCCAGGACATTCTCAGACTCATCTCTGATAATCACGTGACAGCCAGTGTGTCCGAGTGCCAGGACTTAACTTTGTTCAAAGAGTCAAAACTGGAGGTTGCCCGTTCGAACCCAAAGAATACACCCGAGGTTAGCCCAGCAGCAAGCCTCGTGAACCGCTGGTAACCCACTGCGAATGCTCGTGTGATCGAGTGAACTACAGTCAGAACTGTCGACAGCTGAATCTCAGTATTCAGGACTAGCGCTACATCGGGAACAAACCAGTCTTCTTCCTGTCTAAAGAGTGTGACTTGCTTGGACCCGCACTTTTCATGTGCACAAAATCTGCTAGTTCAGCCAGGACTAACTAGCTGGTCTTCAGAGAGTCACTCCCAGTGCGCTGCGGCAGGAATCTCTCCCTCCTTCTCCCACACCCCCAGCCGCACCAGGACTGCCTGGCACCAGCCCAGAGGATGCCGATTTGATGCAGCAACAGCCGGTTGCTGTTCCTTTGTGTCCGCGGGAGATCTGGATCCACATAGATTGGATGAGTATTCAACATTCTGCATTACAGCTCGAGAATTCAATTGTTACCTCAGCCCCAGTTGATGTCAATTTAATTCCTATGAGTGACATACTTGCTTTTGAGTATCTAGTGTAGATGTTGTAATCAAAGCTCATTAATGAAACGGTATAAATGAATGGTATACTGAATGTATGTGTCTCTTGGTATTTGTAACTCTTCGTTATTGAATATATACTTTTTGTATTCTGCTAACGCTCACTATAAGATCTATTATGTTTATATGCACATTTATATATTAATAAATGTATTCTCATTGCTGAGTTATTCCGCAAGGTCAGTTTTCTAATAACCATCAAAGAATCATTTTGTGACTTACTGCTTAAATTAATAATTGTCCCAGTAAATGCACAAAACCCCTACAGATGTATATTATTTTATCTCACAAACCAGAGATAAATAGGTTCTGTGGTTGTTACTTACACATTCTAAAAAGAGGACACACACAAGAAAAAGAACATACCATACATAACATACTTCTGATCAAAGAGAACTCCTACTTAGGTTGTAAAACACAGGACACATTTTCAAAATTCAGCATTGACCCTTTTCATCAAATGTAAGGAAGTCAAGAATCGCTGAAAGTATTCCATCTGGAAAGAAAGTGATCTAGCTGAACATCATTCTGCAAATATGATGACCCCCAACACACACTTCCAAGAAAGGTTGAAATGTATCTCAACTTTGGATGGACATATTGTGCAATGGATCTAAAAGAACAATTGATATATACAGCAGAATATTTGTGCTTTTGCACATTGCTTGCTTTAACAAACAACAAACAAAGCTGTGTTCTAACACAGCAGCATACCACTGTGTCTCCATAGAAGGAAGAAGCTCTGCTTGCCTTAAAAAATGACCTGCAGTTGAAAGACTAAGACAGACCAAGTAAAATGGAAATGTGTTTAACAGTATGAGCATTACACTTACAGTGCCTTGCAAAACTATTTAGACCCTTTCTATAGTTTCCTGTTTCAAGACATTACAAAGTCATGCATACAATTTTGTAAGTTAATATTTTATTCAAAACTCTCTCTATGAATGATGTACACTGGCTAAGTTGTGCATAACAAATAATAATTGTTACTTTGAAGCATCATGACTGGAAACTTTAAAGCAACAGCAATGTGAAAAATTTGAAAGGGTCTGAATACTTTAGAAAGGCACTGTATAGGTGTGCTGGCTAAACCAATGATATGAAATGGCTCGGTAGAAGGCACCCCTGACAATACAACTAAAACAAAAATGGCCTTCAGATCTCCCCTGTTTTATCGTAGACTGTAAAGATATATTGTTGTTTCTTTAACATGTCTATATAAGATACATCCCTGAGGTCAGGAATGATGCATTAAATATTTTTGTGGTTACAAAATTACAAAAACAATATCAAACATGAGGCATTTTTGAGTTTGAGCATAACTTCACTGAATTTAAATTTCATAACTTTTGCTATACACCCAAGCATTCTGTTGGGTTTCCTGTTGCTTCCCTACATTGTCTTCTTGTAGACATGGAAGAATCTACATAAATGCTGAGATCCTTTTATGATATGATTCACTTTATTAATCCCCAAGGGGGAAATTAAGTTGCCAATACAGCTCATAGACATAAAAGATAATAAAAAAAATACACAGACATAATGATACTCCAAAAACTGACATATAACACTGACAGAACATATCAATCTATGCAGTGTACTATCTTTAAAATAATAACAATAAAAACAGTCATTTGGTCTGTTTAACTACAATATTGTTGAAGCTAATACCCCAGCTACTTTCCAGAAATGGCTGAATGAGATCCTTGATTAAATGAACTATGAACTACCAAACTATATGATCATCTCATTTGTAACCTTTCAGATGTTCTACGCTCTTCACATTTCTGCTTCACACACGTTCTTCACATTTCTGCTAGTTTAACTCAAAGATTGTAACCAAATGTATGTTCTTGCTTCAGTGGTAGCTTGCAGATTATTTTTCATGTACTGATTGTTATGCCCGACATTTCTCCCCTAAAGGGCGCTCCACTACTTCTGTTATTAGTACTGTGATTGTTGCTATGTTCCCCAGGTGTACCCTGTTATGTATACCGCTATTTAAAGTCTATCTCCTCCAGTCCTCAGGGCTAAACATTAGGGTATGGATGTCGCGAGGCCCACCTAGAACCAGGATACCCTACGTCCGTCTCCTGAGGGCATAGGCCTGATCCCCGACACCTCCCGTTTCCTGAGCCTGGGTATGGAGGAACTCGCCCCGTCATCCAAGGACCTCTATGTTTTGCGTGTGTTTGTGTATTCCCCCTTCCCGGGGATTTTAACCTTGTTGCACCAGAGGATGGATTTATTGTTGATGGAATCATGGACTGTGCCCTGACCTGCATTCGGACCTGCTCGGATTTGGATGCCATTCTTTGTCTCCCCTGCTCACTGTCTCATGTACTGTCACTATTATTTTGTGCACCATTAAACCCCTGTGTGTCTTCCCATATCACGCCTCGTGTTTTCTCCAGCTCTTACTGCATCGCATAAGGTCTACAACAAAACCTGACACAGACTGCAGACCACGTCAATAACAGGCACAAGACAGGATTACATCCTAAACAGGAACCAATCCACAGCAGGTTGCACACACATGCACAATACATTACATCCCCAGAAATACATTAATACACATTAAAACTGAGCATGACTGTAGAAGTAAAGTGCACAAAGCTTTATTGCAGGGTTTTTGAAAATTGACACTGTGAATGTTTGCTCACAAGGCAACAAATCAGTTCTGGTTAATGATATGGTGCTTGACACCAACTCTGACCTGTGCCTACTAACAGAAACCTATATAAATGGCTGACCCTTCGCTCTGAGCCCAAGCTTCTCTCCCTGTCTGTGTGACTCTTTGAGAGTAAGTTGGGGTATGTGAAAAGATTCCTAATACAAGAAATTGTATATGGCTAATAAAGTGATCTTATAAATTAGATTCTTATCAGTGGTCATCAGTTTACACCTTGAGTCTAGCCAGGAACTATTTTACTGTCTAAAACCAACACAAATCCTCTCTATCAGTACCTAGATAATTTCTATAGTAATTGGAATACCTTTTATAGCTTTTTATTATTTTCCATGATTTTTATAAATATTCTTGGTATGTGAGCAATACCATTCCTGGTCCTGTCTTCACAGAAAAGGTCATGTTTTATATTTGTTCCATTTGTCTTACATTTTTATCCTAGCTAGTAGATACATAGGGCAAGCATTTTCAGCTAGAAAAATTGATCTTTGAAGATTGAGTTACTTAAAACTCTAGTTTACACAATGCCCAAGAGGGTTTGCTTCCATTTAAGCCCTAAATTTGGCCTCTACTGTCTATACTTCCAGAGATATTACAATATGTTAAAGGGGACATCAATCCAGGCAGAAACGGCTTCTGGAGGACGGTGGAATACTGTTATGTACTGTACCTTATTTTTTATTTTCAGCTACCACAACCAGCTATATAAACTACATAAATGGGTTATATTTATATTCATAAACTAATATTAAAAATGACATTTAGTAATGTTATTATAGTTTGGTTATTTTTATTTTCAGCTACCAAAATTCCCCCTTAGTCATGTGATTCCATATTAATGGATTTAAAAAACGTAGTACAATAAACGAAATGAAGCTACTGTTTCACTAACATCTATCGCTCCCTGTCATCCTCCCTGGAAATTTCAGTTACTCCTCAGTTCTATTAATATGGCATCCTAGATTTCTTGTATTTTATTCTTTATGCCTGTAGCATAGATGTAAAGCGTTTAAGAATGGATGAAATACTGGATTTTTTTCTTCGTGTTGCCTTGGGCTTTTCTGATCTTGCCAGAGTTGGCCTGCTGTGATCTCCCTGCTGCGCAGTTCTGTAGTTTAAATGTGATGGTCTCCATTAGCTAACAGGAGACCAGTGTAAGAAAACCAGCTGGTGTTCCTGTTGCTAATTCCTGCTGTCTGGATTGTGCAGATTCTCAGTTATTAATTATCAGTCCAACCTCTCAAACCTGCCAAACATATCTATAAATAGTTACAATGGAGAGATACACTATAGTATAATTTTGTTCCTTATGGTCCTGTCCTGAATAGTCTGTTCAAAAACCACCCATATCGAGTATAAGTTTCTCACCTCATACAGAAGCAGGTCAGTGATGTGGAAGACCATGCACAGGGGGAATTTGGCAGTGAAGAGAGTGAGGAACCATTGGGAGGCGTACATGTGGACCTCCAGACCTATGCCCATGAAGTGGCTGTGCAGGTCAGGGATCTGCTCCTGCACGAGTAAAGGAAGAAAACACAGAATATCAGCTTCCTCGTTATACTACTCCTGCTGCAGAGAACAGCACATAAAAGAGGGACATGTCCACAAGTGCAGACTCAAGACCAGGGCTGTCAACCTCAATGCCCAGATCGCGTCTTGTTTTTCTTTCCAGCTTCAGTTCCTAATCATATCCTCTCAATGTACAGGTCCACTGTATATCAATATATCCACTCAATGTACATATACAGCATTTACTTCGATCAATAATCTGACAATTTCACATGAAGAGATCCAAGGCCTCCAAATACTAAGTATGATGCCCCTGTGGTATCACTTTAATGTAAAACTTTATGTCTTACTTACCAAAGACCTAGAGAAATCCTGAATAGACCTGAAATAAAACACCTAAAATGACAAATATAGGAAACCTGGAAATCTAAATCTTAAGGAAAATTGATTTTACACAAGATTAAATCTCCTTTCCTGAAACTTACACTAATGAGTGGGAACTAATTTCCATATTCTAAAAATGCATCACTTAAATTAGAAAGAATATTAGCCTGAGGATTCCACAATATAGGAAATCAGAATTTATACAGAATATAAACAATATACAGATGCAGCCATTCAAAATGGGTGAGGTATTTCGCGGCATACCGCGACACGCCCACCGGGGTATCACGCAGTTCACGTGTGTCACGTGACTAACTATCCGGCGTCGCCTTGTAAAACTGCCAGGGGGAGCTTAACCTCTCATGTACAGCATTTGAGCCTTTAATTTTGAACTGTGTATTACAGCATGTTAATCATCAGTCATTAAAATGTTGGTATATTTTATGAAAGCAAGATTGCTCAGTTGGACAAAAGTACACAACCTACCTTTATCAGAAATATTTATGCATCAAAGCCTTTACTGAAGATATTACTAATAGTATTAATAATGGATGACTTTGGACAAGCTGTATACTCAAAGTATAATTTATTTAGCACATTTGTACAAGCACTTGGAATCTGTCCAAGCCATACTTTGTCAGGCATTTTGTTTTACTTCAACGGGCATAAAAACTTCCTTGCTTTTAACAGGGCGTTTCATAATTTCTAACTACGAAAATGATTTAAAATGCGACACCTATCATTCAACTAGAGCTTAAAATATCACAAGGATCCTCAAGAGCACAGCAAAGAGTGTATTAAAAGACACTTGTATTTAACAACGCTTTCTTTTCCGTATACCAGATTTTATGGAACCACTTCAGAGGGGTGTTCCAGGAATCGGCACTTTAAAGAAAAAAATACACACCAGTATTCCATTTCTCCCTAAACATTGTAAGCTTCGAAGTCTTTAACTAACGTGATACCGGAGTCAACAAGCATACTTTTAGAATTTGATTTAAAGGGAATATAATATGGAATCGCGTATCTCAAGAATTTAATAACGGTATGATTATATCCGTGTACTGCGACAGGGCTTTGTAGGGCTGTTTCGCCTGCCTGTTCATGCGAGCTGTCTTGTAGCCTACTGGTCTAGGTGCGTGACTACCAACTGGCAGGTTGTGTGTTTGAATCCAGCTGGTGCTGGACTTTTCATTTTTATTTATTTATTTTTTAATCGCGTAACATAAACATATTACCGTATGCAAATGTTGTAGTTCGTCTTGAAAAAATGTTACGAGTACATCATCTATCAACAATTACACAGGTTCTGTTTCCATATTGCGGATTTTGGTTGTGTGTTACTGTAGTTTCCTGACTCCCATGTCACATGGTCTGTGATTGAAACCTGTAAAACCGGTTTAATTCGTCACAGCCAGCACTCTTCAGGTGTGAGGGTTTTCTGCTCAGAATGAAACGCTAAAATGTTTGTGTATATTCTAATGGTAGTGGGGGCAGGGTGTGTGGGAACAGGTTTGGTTGAAATTGCATTGAAGATCTATGTTCTTCACACCTGAAACATTTTCTCTGAAAGCATTTTCTTCGCAGTTTAACCGATCTTGTTACAGCATGTTACAGTTTACTATTATTAACCATATTAATTTTAAGTGCTTCATGTAAAATCTTGTAAAAATATATTTTCATTGTTCAAATATACATTAAGTCTGACTATCATATAATAAGTTAAATACAAAACTAAAGAAAAAATAGGGTTAAATATAATTCAAAATATTTTGCTAACAATGTTAACTGTTTATGAATAATAAAATGTATTAACTAAGGAGTAGGATGGCACAGTTGTTAGTATGTTTTTTGTTTTGTTTCTTTTTCATAAATACAACAGTAGTACCTGATGTCTCAGTGGCTTTCAAAATTAAATTATGCATGCATACCCTGTGAACTAGAAAGATAACTAAGATATCCATCCATTATATTCCATAATATCCATGAAATATATGGCGCTGAAATATGTGTGACGCAGTGGTGGCCTGACACGGTGAGGTGCCCTGGGAGCTGTATGATGCAGTGGTGGCCTGGCACGGTGAGGTGCGCTTGCAGCTATGTGACGCAGTGGTGGCCTGGCACGGTGCGGTGCGCTGGCAGCTGTGTGATGCAGTGGTGGTCGGGTATGTAGAGGTGCACTGGCAGCTGTGTGTTGTGACGCAGTGGTGGCCTGGCACGGTGAGGTGCGCTGGCAGCTGTGTGATGCAGTGGTGGCCTGGCACGGTGAGGTGCGCTGACAGCTGTGTGATGCAGTGGTGGTCGGGTATGTAGAGGTGCACTGGCAGCTGTGTGTTGTGACGCAGTGGTGGCCTGGCACGGTGAGGTGCGCTGGCAGCTGTGTGATGCAGTGGTGGCCTGGCACGGTGAGGTGCGCTGACAGCTGTGTGGTTTGACACAGCTGGTGGCATGGCACGGTGAGGTGCGCTGGCATCTGTGTGATGCAGTGGTGGCCTGGCACGGTGAGGTGCGCTGGCAGCTGTGTGATGCAGTAGTGGTCGGGTATGTAGAGGTGCACTGGCAGCTGTGTGGTGTGACGCTGTGGTGGCCTGGCACGGTGAGGTGCGCTGGCAGCTGTGTGATGCAGTGGTGGCCTGGCACGGTGAGGTGCGCTGGCAGCTGGGTGATGCAGTGGTGGCCTGGCACGGTGAGGTGCGCTGGCAGCTGTGTGGTGTGACGCAGTGGTGGAAATGTTCACCATGTTACACCATGCTGAAAATGTTTGTACCAGACTTTTTTGAGGCCTGTTTAATTGTGTCTGAAGTCTGATGTTGTAACTTTTATTGTTAAAAAGATCCATGAAAATGTCACTTCTAAAGTTAGCTGGTACTGTTGGTATTGTAAGTGGCAAGTAGAGCTCATATTTTAGATTTTGTGTAGTTGCTAGCGTTGAACTGTGTGTTGGATGCACATGAATATATTCATTATATGCCAGCGCACCTCACCGTTCCAGGCCACCACTGCGTCACAACACACAGCTGCCAGTGCACCTCTACATACCCGACCACCACTGCATCACACAGCTGCCAGCGCACCTCACCGTGCCAGGCCACCACTGCATCACACAGATGCCAGCGCACCTCACCGTACCAGGCCACCACTGTGTCACACCACACAGCTGCCAGCGCACTTCACCGTGCCAGGCCACCACTGCGTCACACCACACAGCTGCCAGCGCACCTCACGGTGCCAGGCCACCACTGCATCACCCACCTGCCAGCGCACCTCACCGTGCCCGACCACCACTGCATCACACAGATGCCAGCGCACCTCACCGTGCCCGGCCACCAGCTGCGTCAAACCACACAGCTGCCAGCGCACTTCACCGTGCCAGGCCACCACTGCGTCACACCACACAGCTGCCAGCGCACCTCACCGTACCAGGCCACCACTGCGTCACACCACACAGCTGCCAGCGCACTTCACCGTGCCAGGCCACCACTGCGTCACACCACACAGCTGCCAGCGCACCTCACGGTGCCAGGCCACCACTGCATCACCCACCTGCCAGCACACCTCACCGTGCCAGGCCACCACTGCATCATACAGCTGCCAGGGCACCACTGCGTAACACCACATAGCTGCCAGCGCACCTCACCATGCCAGACCATCACTGAGTCAGAGATTAAATAAAACCTCACTCGCACCAAACAAATTTATATTTCTAAATATCACAACATGATCGAATTTAAGTCATTTTAATAACAATGAATAGTCACCTAGGCGTTACAATATAAACATTTATATTGATTTAAATAACGTTTTGATTTAAATCGCAAATGCGGGTTTAAATATATGTGTTTTTTGATTCACAATCAGACAAATGCAACATAAATTGATATCTTTGTCTTCTAAGTATCTTAATAAACTTTCAGCATAGCTTTCTCCCCGTTTAGATTTATTTTGGGATCAAACGTGGAAAGATTAGATTGTAATCGTTTTTATTTTTTACATACATTTTAGAAAAGTGTAATCTATGCTAAAAAGTTGTACACCACCTGCTATAAAGATACATATTGTAATACTTTCGGGTTCGGATAGGACAGAAACTCAGACTTGCGGAGTTAAAGCAAGTTAAAGCCTTGATTTTATATATCACCTTTAAAAGTGGAATCTCAAAACAAAGTAAATACCCAACACTGATTGTACCCATCTGTAATGCTAATAAAGCACCTTGAATTGAATTGAATTGAGGGAGAGAGGGGGGGGAGGGCGAGCGAGAGAGCCAGGACAGACAGGCAAATAAGATACACTCCACAGACATTCACAACAGCGACATATCATAAAACGTTTGCACATATAGTTAAGTTATTACTTGGTTTTCAAAGTGCAATGAAATACAATATTGTTGTTGTTGCTGTTTTTATCCTGTAAAGCGTTTTGAGAAGCCACCTTTAAAGGCGATATATAAAAGCGCTGATTCTTATGGAATGTGTTCCACCGGGGATTCAATTTTTTTTTTACTTTTTTTTAATCGCGTATCTAAGGAAATAGCAGTATAACTTTGTTCATGCACAAACAGTGGCATGTTACATTATTCATTTGGGTGTCTCCTCTTGCCAGAAAGCTCTAAATTGCATTTTGAGTGCGGTTTTTGACTTTTTCTAAATTGCAAACCATAAATAAAGCTGATACAGTTTAGACTTTGAATTATTTTAAACTGTATTACAGCAGCACAATGGACAATGCAATGTAAATTGCAAAAATGCACTTGGAATCTGTCAAAGCCCTACTTTGTCAGGCATTTTCTTTTACTGCAACGGACATAAAAACTCCTTTGCTTTTAACAGAGCGTTTCAAAATTTCTAACTACGAAAATTATTTAAACTGCGACACTTATCATTCAACCAGAGCTCGAAATATCACAAGGACCCTCAAGAGCACAGCAAAGATTGTATTAAAAGAATCGCATATCTAAAGAAATTAATAAGATATAATTATATTCGTGTACTGCGACAGGGCTGTGTAGGACTGTTTCACCTCTCTCTTCATGTGACTCTATTCAAAAGCCATTTAGCAAAGAGGGGATGAGAAGAGTGACAAACTAGTATACTTTAGATCTTTTTTTCTGAACCGGGGAAAATCTGATCATGTTTCTCTAAAACAATAATAAAAAACATTATTTTACATATCACCTTTAAAAGTGGCATCTCAAAGCAATACAGTAGATGGAAAAACAGTTAAAAGGACCAAAGTAAATACCAGACAAATGCAAACGCGTTTTTCATAAAATGCTTTTATTCATTCAGCAGAGAGTGAGAGGGACATCCAGCAGAGAGAGACACACACACCGGTTTTCATTGACAAAAAGTAATTGTTTTTTTACATTCCTCTTGTCTACCAGGAATGTTTTGTTTGTGGACAGACTGTTAGACTAGAGGAAAAGAGCGCCTCCTTCTACGAAGCATTCCGTTGATCAGATCACAAATTCTTTTCCAGTCGCACGAAGTAAGGGTTGAGAATCTCCGATTCACCATGCTACTAATGGTTTCCCGGAGATTGCAAGGCAACCCAGTAAATTTCAAAAGTCACAGGATTTCGAAAACCGAGGGCGGCGTAGCGGTTGGCTCTTGCTTTCCCCTCCAATGAAAGGCAGGTTCCTTTTGCCGAAGTCGGGAGACATCAGAGGCTTGCCACACCCAGACTGTTAAACCAACACATTAGGACGTCAAAGGCCATTGAGGAGCCGGGCGCAACAATTGTTTTGTCCCTTGATTTACTGATCTGCATTAATTACAGAAATCGAGTTCCTGCTCTTTGCAGACGACCTGGTCCTGCTGTCGCCCACAGAACAGAGGCTGCGGCAGAACCTGTCACTGCTAGAGCAGCACTGTCAGACCTGGGCGCTGACAGTCAATCTGGACAAGACCAGAGTTATGGTTTTCCAGAAAAAAAGCCAGACCTCAGGGAAACAGGTACAAATTCGCACTTAACAACAACACATTAACACCTAACAACGGTAGCAGGGCCGAATTAGGCCAGTACCCACTATTGTTAAACATACAGAAAAGAATATTAAAGTATTGGCTTTAGTGTTAGCCATACAGAACATTAAAGTGCCCCTTTCCATTCAGCGGGTGTCTGAGGCGCTGTGTCCTATCTTCTGACAGTCGCTGTTGTGAATGTCTGTAGAGTGTATCTTATTTTTAGTACTATATTTTTATATTATATTCCCTATTAATCAAACTCTAAGAGTATGTATCGGCTTGTCCCCCCCTCCCACCCCTCTCTGTGTACAGTAGAGCCTCCTGTCCATCCAGCACATGTCCACAGACATTCACAACAGGGACATATTATAAAACGTTTGCACATATAGTTAAATTATTAGTTGTTTTTCAGGAAGTTAAAAAAAACACTTGAATTACTTATCCAGTCTCTCGAAATAAAGTTATTTTTCAAGCAATGCAACAAACGTCGGGCAATGTGTTTTTTTTTAATCCAACATTGACAGCCACATCTTAAATCTTGTCAGTCAGCTCTTTTTTCTCTATTTGAATTGTGGCGATTCAAACAACCTGGGATAACAAGTGGTCTCAAAGTCACCGAGCTCACAGAGCTTCAACAACAGATGACAATTCCCTTAATCCTTCCTTAGTCTTCCTGAAATTGTCGGATTATGAGTGAATAAAAGCATCTTATTAAAAACACGTTTGCGTTTGTTTGGGAGCTATATTATGTATTTTTCATATGTAAGATATAGTGATGTGTTCCCGCTTACACATCGCACGACTTTAAAAGCTAGAAAAACAGGTTTCGATTCACATTATCTGGCGAGCCTTGTTTTGTCAAAGGACAGCACAAAAAAACAGACAATACACGGGGATCATTGTGTGGTACAGAGTGGAGCTCAGTCACTCCAAACAAGTAGCAAAGAGAGAAGAATAAACAGTTGATTTAAGGACGCTCTGTCAAAGTGCAATGAAATACAATATTGTTGTTGTTGCTGTTATTGTTGTTTTTATCCTGTAAAGCGTTTTGAGAAGCCACCTTTAAAGGCAATATATAAAAGCGCTGATTCTTATGGAATGTGTTCCGCCGGGGATTCAAAAAATTTTATTATTTGTTTTAATCGCGTATCCAATTAAATAGCAGTATAACCTTTATGTGATATCACCTTAAGGACAGCACATACAGATGCAGCCATTCAAAATGGGTGAGGTATTTCGCGGCATACCCCGGTGGGCGTGTCGCGGTATCACGCGGTGTCACGTGGTGTCACGTATCATTTGACGCTCTGCCGGAAACTATCCGGCGTCGCCTTGTAAAACCGCCAGGGGGAGCTTAACCTCTCATTTACAGCATTTGAGCCTTTAATTTTGAACTGTGTATTACAGCATGTTAATCATCAGTCATTAAAATGTTGGCATATTTTAT
Source organism: Lepisosteus platostomus (assembly GCF_059453375.1). Classification (NCBI taxonomy): domain Eukaryota; kingdom Metazoa; phylum Chordata; class Actinopteri; order Semionotiformes; family Lepisosteidae; genus Lepisosteus; species Lepisosteus platostomus. The sequence continues at coordinate 20,304,656 of NC_142621.1, read as the reverse complement.
GAAAGCGAGATTGCTCAGTTGGACAAAAGTACACAACCTACCTTTATCAGAAATATTTATGCATCAAAGCCTTTACTGAAGATATTACTAATAGTATTAATAATGGATGACTTTGGACAAGCTGTATACTCAAAGTATAATTTCTTTAGCACATTTGTACAAGCACTTGGAATCTGTCCAAGCCATACTTTGTCAGGCATTTTGTTTTACTTCAACGGGCATAAAAACTTCCTTGCTTTTAACAGGGCGTTTCATAATTTCTAACTACGAAAATGATTTAAAATGCGACACCTATCATTCAACTAGAGCTTAAAATATCACAAGGATCCTCAAGAGCACAGCAAAGAGTGTATTAAGAGACACTTGTATTTATCAATGCTTTCTTTTCCATATACCAGATTTTATGGAACCACTTCAGAGGGGTGTCAGCCAGTCAGATTCCAGGAATCGGCACTTTAAAGGAAAAATATTCCATTTCTCCCTAACGATTTTAAGCATCGAAGTATTTAACTAGCATGTGAAATAGCGTGTGAAAAAGTGGTAGTTTTAAGCTTTTCTGCTAATATAATATGGAATCGCGTATCTAAAGAATTCGTGTGCTGCGACAGGGCTGTGTAGGGCTGTTTCGCCTGCCTGTTCATGCGAGCTGTCTTGTAGCCTACTGGTCTAGGTGCGTGACTACCAACTGGCAGATTGTGTGTTCGAATCCAGCTGGTGCTGGACTTTTCATTTTTATTTATTTATTTTTTAATCGCGTAACATAAACATATTACCGTATGCAAACTGTACTGTATACAGAATGTATATGTATATTTAATGTCTTAACTGTGCCCGTTTAAGTATTGAATATTCATATCTAATTTTACCACTGAAGGGAAATCTTAGTAGCTGAGCATAAAAAGAATAGGAGCATACTGCAACGCGTGTGAAGGCCATAACCGATATTAATTTTGGAACATAAACATACAGTATATGACTGGTCTCGGTACTTTAAAGAAAACATACACGAAACATGGTTTCATTATGACCAGAATCGGTCTTGAGATATTTTTAACTTGATTTACAGTATTTGAGAGGTATGTCTTAACACCGATACTACAGTGCTTAAGTACTGCTCACGTATATGTTTCTAGGTTTATATTATGCATTTCATAAGGTCAAATTACTTTTGAGCAACTAATAAGAAGCGCGAAACGGTATGCGTTTTAGTTTCGTTTTGTGCTGGGACCCGTGGATTGATTAGAGATATCAAGTACATACAAGTCATTTTTTAAATGTTGTAGTTCGTCTTGTAAAAATGTTACGAGTACATCATCTATCAACAATTACACAGGTTCTGTTTCCATATTGCGGATTTTGGTTACGTAATATTATTTTCTAGATTTCACGTTGTGAATATATGATTTGGGCAAACAGAGCCGCAAAGAAGTACATTATAGGTTGTTGTTTTTTTTCAGTTTTATCTAGAACAAGCGATGCTTAAACCTTTGTCTGATTCTTGTGAAACTATCCACACGACAGTTACAGTACCTAGGAGTTGACTTCAGTGATGTCACTGATGGGATGTTTCTAAAAATCCATCCTCTGTAAAACGTCTTCTCTAGTTGTCCTGCATATGTATTCGCTAATGAAGCTGTGTGTTCTGAGCCTGGATCTCTACATTTCTGTATGAACCAGCTTAGAGGGCTAAAGACAGCTTGTGTTTAAATTGAGTGTAAGGCAATTTATGCTTCTAAAGTCATGGTCAGCATTTATTATTGTACTGTGCTGTAAACTTGTTCTGTGCCAAGTCACATTATTTTATAGCGTTTTTATAGCGTTATCAAATCCGGTGGCGCTGTGTGTTAGTTTCCTGACTCCCATGTCACATGGTCTGTGATTGAAACCTGTAAAACCGATTTAATTCGTCACAGCCAGCACTCTGGTTGTAAAGTAGAAGCAGGCGAGATTTCCAGCGAAACCCCCCCCCCCCCCCCCTTCTTCAGGTGTGAGGGTCTTCTGCTCAGAATGAAACGCTAAAATGTAATGTAGGCTCTGAATGGGTTCAATTATGATTTGGGCTTGATTAAGGTCGCTGCCTTTCATCTAAAACCCTACTTGAATCCTTCTAAACTAAAAATCAGTGTTAGTGAGTTCTAAATAAAGAGCTATCCAGGTAACAGTGAAACGGGCGGACAGTCTGGGGAGATCACCCGTTTTCCATGTAAATAGTTCCGCACCCCTTGGTGTTTCTCTCGCTCTCTCTCGGGTCACCTGATCATTAGCTCGAAAGATTTGAGTGCTTTGTGTATATTCTAATGGTAGTGGGGGCAGGGTGTGTGGGAACAGGTTTGGTTGAAATTGCATTGGAGATCTATGTTCATCACACCTGAAACATTTTCTCTGAAAGCATTTTCTTCGCAGTTTAACCGATCTTGTTACAGCATGTTACAGTTTACTATTATTAACCATATTAATTTTAAGTGCTTAATGTAAAATCTTGTAAAAATATATTTTCATTGTTCAAATATACATTAAGTCTGACTATCATATAATAAGTTAAATACAAAACTAAAGAAAAAATAGGGTTAAATATAATTCAAAATATTTTGCTAACAATGTTAACTGTTTATGAATAATAAAATGTATTAACTAAGGAGTAGGATGGCACAGTTGTTAGTATGTTTTTTGTTTTGTTTCTTTTTCATAAATACAACAGAAGTACCTGATGGTAAGAAGAAGATAATTTGGGGAAAGCTGAGGAATACACTTATAACAAGAACACTTCCTAATGGGGTTAGGCATACTTTTGATGAAGATGATGAAGTTAACAGACTATATGTTTACATAGATACTGAAATAAGGATTGTATTCTAGATTATGTGTAGTTGCTGGCATTGAACTGTGTGTTGGATGCACATGAATTGAAGGAATGGGCAAACATAGCTGATGCGGATCCACAGAGCCAGCATATTAAGATGTTTATAATTAGAGGCAATTTGTTTAAATAACTAGGTATGGATACTGATGTGCAAGAGAGGTGGAAAGGCTGTTTCCTTAAGCCAGCACTATAAAATGTTTTATTCTCAGTGAGATGCTGCCATTTCATAGTGGGTTTCTGGGTTTCTTCAGTGCCTTTACTTCCATCCATTTCTAATCTCTTTATCCAGTACAGAGGATTTGGAGCCTATCCCAGTAAGCGACGGACACAAGGCAGAATACACCCTGGACATAGCACCAGTCCATCACAGGACAGACAGACACAAACACACACACACCAGGGCCAGTTTAAATCTAACCTCAGAACCTTTCTTTTCAGAGGACTTAGTGTCTGTATCTGCTTCATTTTCTAATTTTGGTAGCACCTCTAACTGCTTGTCTTTCTTATATGCATTTACTTTGTAATCTGTGGTCCTTTTATCTGTTTTTACATCTACTGTATTGCTTTGAGATGCCACCTTTAATGGTGATATATCAAATAAAGTTTTTTATTATTGTTATAGGGAAACATGATCAGATTTTCCCTGGTTCAGAAAAAAAGATCTAAAGTATACTAGTTTGTCACTCTTCTCATTCCCTTTGCTAAATGACTTTTCATACTAATCTGATCAATCTAACTGCCAGTTTTCTGTGCTTTCTCTATCCTGCTAGATTTGCAATTATTCTGAAAATTTTCATCTTGAAATAACTCATTTCTAAATACCTTTTTCACTGTTAACATCTTGCAGCAACTCTGCGACAAAATATACACTCTGACAGTTCATCCTGCTACCAACACTAAATAAAACAAATCTTAAGATTTCTATATTTATGTCTTTATTTAGTGGTTTCATTAGTGACAAAGGCTAAACCTTCTTGGAAAAATGTATTTTATGTGTTGCGGAAAAAACTGACTTGCTTTAACAAAATATGTTTACAAATCCTTTCACCTGGCATTTTCGTAGTTAGAAATTATGGAACGCTCTGATAAAAGCAAGGGAGTTTTTATGTCCGTTGCAGTTCTTTTGCAACATATAATTATATCGTTATTAATTTCTTGAGATACGCGATTCCATATTATATTCCCTTTTAATCAAATTCTAAAAGTATGCTTGTTGACTCCGGTATCGCGTTAGTTAAAGACTTCGATGCTTAAAATGTTTAGGGAGAAATGGAATACTGGTGTGTATGTTTTCTTTAAAGTACCGAGACCAGCCATATACTGTATGTTTAAGTTCCAAAATTAATATCGTTAATGGACTTCACACGCGTGCAGTATGCTCCTATTCTTTTTATGCTCAGGCACTAAGTAAAAGGAGATGCTTCATATTGCTTGACTAATTTTAAAAACTAAGTTATAAATGCAGACGCTCCCTCGGTGCGCTGCTCTGGTGCGTCGGCTCTTACACAGTGCCTGTCTGCCGTAAGCGTTACAATATACATACCCAACACTGCTTGTACCCATCTGTCATGCAAATAAAACACCTTGAATTGAATTGAATTGAGGGGAGAAGGGGGGAATACTAAAGCCAATACTGGCTCAATGGGCTTTGACGTGCTAATGCGTTGGTTTAACAGTCCGGGTGTGGCAGGCTTCCAATGTCAACTCGACTCGATTGGAAGACAATGAACGTATTTTAGCCCTAAATGAATTAATAGCAAACATGGTTTACATAAAATACATTTTTCCAAGAAAGTTTATAATAATACGATCTATAGTTGAAATCTGAGCCTACTTTAAAAATAAAGGAAAAGCATTTTCAGAGAGCAATCACGCTGTGTTTATGTAGAAAAAGCGATTAGGTTTATGAGCAATCTAATTACCTATTCGCTTAAAACGCTATATAAAATAAAGTTTATTTAGAGATGAATGATCAGTGTCACAGTTTAAATAATGGGAGTCAGGAAACTAACACACAGCGCCACCGGATTTAATAACGCAATAAAAACGCTATAAAATAATGTGACTAGGCACAGAAAAAGTTTACAGCACAGTACAATAATAAATGCTGACCATGACTTTAGAAGCATAAATTACCTTACACTCAATTTATACACAAGCTGTCTTTCTGTATGAACCTCTAAGCTGGTTCATACAGAAAATGTAGAAATGCATTAGCCTGATTATGATTAAAAAACACATAATTAAACACGCGTTTGCGATTTAAATCAGAACACGATTTAAATCAATATAAATGTTTATATTGTAACGCATACTGTCCAGCCTCCATTTCTCTATAAAAAATTACTCTGTTGCACACACACACAATAGAAGCAGGAACCGCTGTCAGAAGGAAAGATATGTTCAAAATATCGCAAATATCGATCATGTTGCGATATTTTGAAATATAAAAGTCAATTGATTGTCCATAATATCGCTTACCTATTTTTTCGAAGAAATGTTTGTTAAAAGAAAAGTCCAGCACCAGCTGGATTCGAACACACAACCTGCCAGATGGTAGTCACGCACCTAGACCAGTAGGCTACAAGACAGCTCGCATGAACAGGCAGGCGAAACAGCCCTACACAGCCCTGTCGCAGCACACGGATATAATCATACCGTTATTAAATTCTTGAGATACGCGATTCCATATTATATTCCCTTTTAATCAAATTCTAAAAGTATGCTTGTTGACTCCGGTATCACGTTAGTTAAAGACTTCGAAGCTTAAAATGTTTAGGGAGAAATGGAATACTGGTGTGTATTTTTTTCTTTAAAGTACCAAGACCAGCTATATACTGTATGTTTATGTTCCAAAATTAATATCGTTTATGGCCTTCACACGCGTTACAGTATGCTCCTATTCTTTTTATGCTCAGCTACTAAAATTTCCCTTTAGTAGTAAAATTCCATATAAATATTCAAAACTAAGCGGATTGAAATGTGCACAGTAAAGACATTAAATGATTAAATCTTTTCACTACCAACCAATGCACCACGAGTGCCCCTGTCGGTCATTTTGGCCAGCCAATCACTTGCCCTGCGGTGCCCTACGGTGCCCTGCGGGTTGGTTACTGCACCGCGGGTTTTTACCGCTCATTTTGAATGGCTGCATCTGTACAAGGGTTAATTGCACAATGAACCGCGCCAAGAAATTTAAAATAGTCTTCTTTAGGTGTGAGGGTAGGAGTGGATCGCAGCAGGCATAATCAGCAAATAAGGAAAAGAAAGAACAGGACAGGTGAGACGTGCATCCAGAGAGCGAGTGATCAGAAAAAGGGACAGCTGTTACGCCCAGGTTTTCGACGCAATTGTTTTAACTTGCTAATGCATCAGACACATTTCCTGGTGTCCTGGTATTAGCTCATCGAAATGGTGTAAGTTTTATCTGTACCATACCATACAGTATATAGGTACAGAATTCAAGCTGCACCACTGTTTCGCTTTGGTAAGGAGACGGACAATGGCCAAAATCACGAAGACTCTCTCACACCAAATAATGAAGATGAAAAGAAACGGGAAGTCAACACGGGACATTGTACAGCATTTGGCTTCGATGGACATCTTCGTTTCTGAAAGCACAGTGAGACGACATTATAAAGGGGAGAGGAGGCAGAGAGAATCTAAACCGAGGACGATTCAAAGGTAAATAACTTTCTAAAAATACTTTTCTTGCATGTAAATACAACTACGCACATTATTTTTAAAACTAACTGTTGATCTCTTTTTTTTTCAAGTCCTATTGTGCGAGCTATCGACAAACTGACTGATGAAAATGATGAGCTACCGGCGATGCAACTCCAAAGACGGCTATGGGCTGACCTCGGTGCGACCGTTAGTCCGACATCGATAAGAAGAGTGCGCAGGAGGCTTGGATGGAGATACAGAAAAACCAACACATGCCCCATGATAAGGCTAAAAAACAAAGAGGAAAGACTCAAACAAGCGCTTCAATGGATTGAACAGGGGGAGGCATTTCAGGGTGTACTTTTCACCAACGAAACAAAAGTGGCTCTGGAACAGTTTTCAACAATGTCATTTTGCAAAAAGGGGAGCAATGTGGACAAGCCAAAGCCCAAACATCCACTGAAGGTCTGTGGGGGTATATCTAGAAGAGGCCCGGGACCACTTCTTATTTTCGAAGGAATTATGGACCGTGAATTCTTTGAGTAAGTCGTGGTCACACAGCATGCCGCCCCATATATCAGGGAGCATTTTGGATCGAGGCACCGTCTCTTTCAAGACAACGATCCGAAACACACAGCAGCAAGGGCGAGGCTTGTAGCAGACGGAGTGAACTGGGTGAAAACTCCAGCCGAATCCCCAGATCTAAATCTGATAGAGATGGTTTGGCATTCGCTGAAAGACTACGTTCGGAAAACTGCTAAGCCTGTCACAAAGCAGGAACTGATCGATGCGATCTATAAATTCTGGGAGGAAGAACTGACCGAACAAAATTGTAACAATTTTATTAACAGGCTGTTTCGTGTTCTTCCTAGGATTGTTTACCGGGGCGGGGGACATTCGGGAATGTGAGTCTGAGAAAGACAGTCTCATGTTTGTGGACAGTCTGTCCACAAACAAAACATTCCTGTTAGACAAGAGGAATGTAAAAAAAAACAATTACTTTTTGTCAATGAAAACCTGTGTGTGTGTCTCTCTCTGCTGGATGTCTCTCTCTCTCTGCTGAATGAATAAAAGCATTTTATTAGAAACGCGTTTGTGTTTGTCTGGGTATTTACTTTGTAATCTGTGGTTTACATCTACTATATTGCTTTGAGATACCACTTTTAAAGGTGATATGTAAAATAAAGTTTTTTATTATTGTTATAAAGAAACATGATCAGATTTTCCCTGGTTCAGAAAAAAAGATCTGTGCTACACCTAACTTTCTTAATTCGATGTATTTAAAGCAGTGAACTACTGTAGGTGTAACATAACATTCAGAAATACAATCGAGAATAGTTTTGTGGTGTTTGTATAGATGAAACAAAATTAAAGACGATTAAAATCTGTAATCTTTCCACTTGTACTGTATGTCATCGGAAAATACAAGAAGTTTCTGCTTTGTGTAAGGATGGTATCAAAAAGTAATCTAAGTGGTGAGAAAGCTGTGCTCAATGTATTTAAGGGACTTAAAAGTAAAAGGAGATGCTTCATATTGCTTGACTAATTTTAAAAACTAAGTTATAAATGCAGACGCTCCCTCGGTGCCGCGCCAGGTGTAAATATCTTAATATACATTCGTCCCGGGTGGAGGCCGAAGAGCGCCCGGCTGGGGTGCGCGGGGAAGAGCAGGACAGGAGTGAAAGTGGTCAGGGCGGGGTTTAGGAAGGCCGCCGACCAGTGCGGCTGTCCCACAGTGAAGCGGGCGTACAGTCTGGGCAGGTATAGATTACACTTTTCTAAAACGTATTTGAACAATAAAAACGATTATAATCTAATCCTTCCATGTTTGATCCCAAAATCCCAAGAAAAATAAATCTAAATGGGGAGAAAGCTATGCTGAAAGTTTATTAAGATACTTAGAAGACAAAGATACTGTATCAATTTATGTTGCATTTGTCTAATTATGATTAAAAAAACACATATAATTAAACACGCGTTTGCGATTTAAATCAATATAAATGTTTATATTGTAACGCATACTGTCCAGCCTCCATTTCTATATAAAAATTTACTCTATTACAAATGTACAATTTGTTGATAATAGAAATGTTAGGTTCTCTAAAGCTTTGTGATAGTTGACCCACCCAGGCAGCAAAAGATCAGCTGCACTGGTAAGATGCAACACCGAAGATATGATTAATAACCTTTTAAATGTGAAGGGAGATCTGAAGGGATCCCCTCCCCCCCCCCCCACCGTTGTCAGAAGGGAAGAAGGTGACTATTAATTGTTATCAAAAATGACTTAGATTCGATCATGTTGTGATATTTTGAAATATAAAAGTCAATCGATTGTCCATAATATTGCTATTCTATTTTTTCAAGAAATGTTTGTTAAAAGAAAAGTCACAGCGCCAGCTGGATTTGAACACACAACCCGTGAGTTGGTAATCAGGCACGTAGACCAGTGGACTACAAGGGAAGTTGCATGAAAAGAGAGGTGAAACAGCCCTACACAGCCCTGTCGCAGTACACGAATATAATCATATAGTTATTAATTTCTTTAGATACGCGATTCCATATTATATTAGCAGGAAAGCTTAAAACGACCACTTTTTTACACGCTATTTCACATGTTACTTAAATACTTCAATGTTTAAAATGTTTAGGGAGAAATGGAATACCGATGTGTATTTTTTCTTTAAAGTACCGATTCCTGGAATCTGACTGGCTGAAACCCTTCTGAAGTGGTTCCATAATATCTGGTATACGGAAAAGAAAGCGTTGATAAAAAAGCCTGGATTCTCATGTATCTGATACAAGTATCTTTTAATACAGTCTTTTCTGTGCTCTTGAGGATCCTTGTGATATTTTGAGCTCTAGTTGAATGATAAGTGTCGCATTTTAAATCATTTTCGTAGTTAGAAATTATGAAACGCCCTGTTAAAAGCAAGGGAGTTTTATGTCCATTGAAGTAAAAGAAAATGCCTGACAAAGTAGGGCTTGGACAGATTCCAAGTGCTTGTACAAATGTGCTAAAGAAATTATACTTTGAGTATACAGCTTGTCCAAAGTCATTCATTATTAATACTATTAGTAATATCTTCGGTAAAGGCTTTGATGCATAAATATTTCTGATAAAGGTAGGTTGTGTACTTTTGTCCAACTGAGCAATCTTGCTTTCATAAAATATACCAACATTTTAATGACTGATGATTAACATGCTGTAATACACAGTTTAAATTTAAAAGCTCAAATGCTGTACATGAGAGGTTAAGCTTTATTGGCTCCTCCTGGCGGTTTTACAAGGTGATGCCGGATACTTTCTGATAATGATACACCTGATAATGAAATCACACATACAGATGCAGCCATTCAAAACGAGCAAGGTACACTGCGGTAAAACGCAGTGGGCGTGTAGCAACACAATGTGTCATATCGCGTCATACTGTAAAATACAGCAGTTATGATAATAGTATCCGGAATCACCGCCAATAAAGCTTAACCTCTCATGTACAGCATTTGAGCTGTCCAGAAAACGCCCGATTTCAAATCCTGATGAAGAAAAATATTTTTCCAAATAAGAATTTAACTTGTATACTCTTTAGACTTTTTAATTTAAACTGTGTATTACAGCATGTTAATCATTATACATTAAAAAGTTGGTATATTTTATAAAAGCTAGATTGCTCAGTTGGACAAAAGTACACAACCTACCACATTCATCATAAATATTGTAATTATGCAGAAATATTTTATGCATAAAAGTCTTTATGGAAGATATTACTAATAGTATTAATAATGAATGACCTTGGACTGGCTGTAAGCTCAAAGTATTACCGTGGTCCACTTTCTTTGTGACCGTCTTTGTAAACTAAAATACTTTGTTGATCCGATCACGCATTTGTTTCCAATCATACAAAGTAAGTCATGAGAATCTCCAATTCACCATGCCTTTCACATGCTCATAAAAGATATTAATTTAGGAACATAAACATTTTACTGTATGTAAACTGTACTGTATATGGCTGGTAGTTTAAAGAATAAATACACACCAGTATTCCATTTGTCCCTAAACACTTTAAGCATCAAAGTCTTTCATGTGGTTATTTCGGAAACATTTTTACGTGCTCCTTCTGACCATATTACTGTACCTTTATATACATTGTGAAAATTGATCGTTTTAACCTTTTCTGCGAATATGCTCGTTATCAGAGTAAGCAAAAGCATACTTTTAGAATTTGATTAATAGGGAATATAATATGGAATCGCGTATCTAAAGAAATTAATAACGATATCAGGTACTGTTGCACAAACAGTAGTATATGTTTGGCTGTGTATGGCTGTTTCACAACTTATCACGTGACTGAGTCAGTGGCGTGATGTCTTAAGTGACTGACTTATAAGCATGAGGTCGGGTGTTCAAATCCAGCTGTCGCCATGAGTTTTCTTTTAAAATAAACATTTCTTTGAAAAACTAAAATAGCAAATATTATGTACACTACTGTAGATTGACATTTTTTATATTTCTAAATATCTCAACAAGTTTGAGGCTAAGTCATTTATTAATAACAATGAATAATTTAAAACTGCTACTGATATTATTACTGACTAAATATTATCGACACTATATTGAATTTGTTCATTTTTCTAAATATCTTTCTAAATAACGTTCAAAGTGAGTTAAGTGATTGCCATTTTCCATGATTACTTGCGCTCATTATCGCAGTAAAAGAACCGTATACTTTTCAAATTCTAATTTTTTAAGCAATAAGGCACTCCAGGCTGTGCTACTGTATATCATGGATATAGTCACAGTTAAAAGGTGTTGTTAGGCCCGACGCAATGCAGAAGGCCGGCATCCCTTTTAACTGTGACTATATCCATGATATAGCACAGGCATCGAGTGCCTTATTGCTTTTATAAAACGGTCCCCAAATATGCGATTGCTGTATAGAATGTATTTTAATTTAAAACAATTATTTAACATGAAAATTAAGCTGTTTATGTTCTTCCGCCTGAGAAAATAGTCCCTCGTTGCTACGCAACGCAGAAACACAGCCACAAGTAACTAACTAACAAGGACAGGACATTAGCTAGCCAATATGATAAAGAAATAAATGACTTGTTTTATGTTTATTTCTTTACCACATTTATTTGAACATTGCAATCAATCGTACAAGCACTGAGGATCTAAATATCTAAATATATGTATCTATATAGCAGGTAGTATTACTGTATTCCACTTTCTTTGTAAACATGGAAAAACAGATTCACAACGCGAAGCTGTGTCACTCTTCTGTATAAAAAAAACGGTTTGAACATCATGGCTGCTGTTTTTAATAATCTGCTGAGTAAAGAATAGGAATGTTCCTACTGTCAGCAGTATTGTGTATATAGTTTAACGTACAGGCTGCGGAAACTTTCACAAGTAGAGGTCTTTAAAATTAGGTTGTTTTTTTAATTCTTAAAAAATACGAGATATAATGATGTGTTCCTGCTTAGACATTGCACAACTTTAAAAGCTATAAAAACAGGTTTCAATAGTTGATAACCACTTTTTATGAGCGAAAAACTTCTGATCAGCTAAGAATCTCTGTGTACGCTGTAAGGTTATGTAGAACAGATCAGCGGGTCTTTTTTTCCTCAATCACAGGCTCTGAAAACAGCGTGCCACCTACTGTGCTGCATCAGAGGTGGAGGCGGCACCGAGAGAGGGAGGAAGCGCGGAGCTCAGTATTGCATAATGGCCATAAAGCACCAATTGCATCTGCTTTCATAACTTAGTGTTTCAAGTTAAACAACGTAGATCATTTTCTTTGACTCCTAAGTCCCTTGATTATCATAAACACAGGTTTCTCAGCACTAAGACTACTTTTTGATACCATTATTAGACAAAGCAGGAACTTATTGTACTTTTCTAATGACATTACAGGTGGAAATTTTACAGATTTTAATCGTCTTCAATTTTGTTATACATTTTAGAAAAGTTTCAGCAAAAACACACCACAAAACTATTCTTGATTGTATTTCTGAATGCTATGTTACACTTAGTTCATTGTTTTAAATACATCTAATTAAGAAAGTTAGGTGTTAGCATAAATTATTAGTAATCAATAATAAATTTAGCACTGTGATAAATTGTGCTAATAATAAATTCTATTCTACTCTGAGAATGTAGGGGGGAAGAAAAATGCCCTTGGTCTTTTCACTGATAAACTTGTGTTAACAAAAACTACAGTATGCTTAAGAGTTGTTAAACCAGTTTTTATTTATTTTTTCAGCCTGCTAGAGCACCACAATTCACACTGAACCACATCACAGATCACAGATCACAGATCAGACCCAGTGTGTGAGATATAGCTGTTTGATCTGTGCTTGATCTTTGATCTGAGCTTTAATAGAGAGCTTATCTCTATTAATATATTAATATCGAGTGCTATTAAATGTAACTTTTTTGTATAGATGACACTTTTCTAAAATGTATTTAAAAATTAAAACGATTACAATTGGCATGCCTGTAGCTTTTTCACGAAACCTCCTAGAGTTACAAAAACACTTGCTGTGTGTACAAAGTACATGTGGCTGTTTTCACAGCCTTCACTGTCGTTTTTAAGAAATTTTGTTTACCACGCTCAAATATTCTTCTGTCCATCAGTGAGCGAATTCTCTTTTTTAAACCTCAGTTTTTTCATCGATGCATAATTATGCACTAACTGGAACCCGGTTGGGGTATACATTCACAATGCAAGAAATACTGCTCAATACGGCTTCATGTGAAAAACCCGTATATCACCATAGGAAGCAGAACAACGCAGCCTGAAACGGCCGAAACATTGTGTTGTCTTCTCTTTTCAGCATGGAATAAAGCTATTACTTGTTGCTTTGCAGCCTACGCATGGTTTACGCAGCTACCCACCTGTATTAAACCTATTTCACTCAGTAGTAAAACACTAAGTGTAAAGTGCTATGAGGAAAAAAGGTATCCGCGGGAGCACATCTGCAATAGAAAGCAACAGATTTGACATGTACAGTAAAATGTGACATCTCTGGAGCGTCGAGTATTTATCCAACAGTGTGAGCTCATTTGCAAGGCTATTAAGGTTGATTGAGTTACTGTAACAGTCCGGGTGTGGGAAGTTACTACTGTCCCCCGACTGTCTTGGCCGAAAGGAACTTGTCTTTCATTGGAAGACCATGAACCTATTGTACTCGTACATGAGAATAAAATATAAATACACCAAGGGATTGGGCTGAGTTCACATTACAAAAAAATCAGTGAGTCTGCACTACAGCGGCCATAGTATGGAGACAAAGACTTTCGCGCAGGCGAGCAGACACACGCTCTAATGTCAGGCGTATAATCTTTGAATTAATATCGTTATTGATTTCTTTAGCCTCACAACATTGTCCAATAATAGTCTTCTTGTGTCTAATTTTTAGTTAAGCAGGATTTGAGCTACAGACCATAAAAAAAAAACAGGATTCACTTTTTTCATATATTGATGATAATGATATCAGTAGCAGTTTGAAACTATTCATTGTTATTAATAAATGACTTAGATTCAAACATGTTGTGATATTTAGAAATATAAAAAAGTCAATAAAGTGTCCATAATATTGCTATTTTGCTACAGCTATTTTAGGTTTTCAAAGAAATGTTTATTTGTTTAAAGAAACTAGATTTGAACACCTGAACTCACCCTTATAAGTCAGTCACTTAAGCCATCATGCCACTGACGCAGTCACATGACAAGCAGTGAAACAAGCATACACATATCAATAGATATGTGTATATACTACTGTTTGTGTTACAGTACATGAATATAATTATATTGTTATTAATTTCTTTAGATACGTGATTCCATATTATATTCCCTATTAATCAAATTCTAAAAGTATGGTTTTGTTTACTCCGATATCAAGCGTATTAGCAGAAAAGCTTGAAACTATCACTTTTCTCACAAAGTACTGTATATAAACGTATAGTAACATGGTCAGAAGGAGCATGTAAAAACATTTCTGAAATAACCACATGTAAGACTTTGATGCTTAAAATGTTTAAGGAGAAATGGAATACTGGTGTGTATTTTTTCTTTAAAATACCAATACCAGTAATATACAGTTTACATAATATGTACCTAAATTAATATCGTTTATGACCATCAGATGAGTTATGCTCCTCTTCTTTTTATGCTCAGCTACTAAAATTTCCATTAAGCTGTAAAATTCCATATAAATATTCAATACTAAGTGGATTAAAACATGCACAGTAAAGAGATTAAATGATTAAATCTTTTCACTAATGAACAATGCACCACAAGTGCCCCAGTCGGTCATTTTGGCCAGCTAATCAAGTACCGCGGTACAAAGCAGTTACTTGTGGGTAATTGCGTGCGGTATGGGTTTGTACCATGCATTTTGAATGAATGCATCTGTAACTATAATACAGTGGTCAGACAGGCCCCCAATGAAATTACCCCATTAAAGACTAAGGTAGTCGAAACCACTAGACACTCTCCATGGAATAATGATCACACACGACCCCTTAAAAAGGAGTGCCACAAACTAGGAGCCCAAATGGAGGTCTACTGGTTTCCAAGTATTCAAGCCAACATGGACTGATAGCCTGCAACAATATAAGAAAGCCCTATATAGAGTCTGTTCAGCTTACTACACTGAACTTATAGAAAGTAATAAAAATAACCCTCGCAACCTATTTAAGACAATAGCTAATCTTACAAATAAGACCGATTCTATAGTACCATCTAACTTAAGTAGTGACAATTTAATTAACTTCTTTAACAATAAAATTAACACAGATTATCAGATTTCAAACATAATCAAATAAGCCACAAAGAAGTCTGGTACAGAAAAAATATGCGCACCCCTTTAGTGTTTTTCAATTACTTAATGAACACGAACTCAAGAAATTAATTATTAAGACAAAATCAACCACCTCTCCGCTAGATCCCATCCCCACTCAAAGATTCCCTTGAAGTTCTGGCAGGACCTATAATTAGTATGATGAACACGTCCCTTTCATCCACAAGTTCTTAACAAATACACACCCGTCTCAAACGTCTCATTTCTATCTAAACTTCTTGAGAGAATAGTTGTGGCCCAACTTCAATCGTATCTGGACTCAAATAATATACTTGAGAAATTTAAGTCTGGTTTCCGCCCAGGCCACAGCAGTGAAACCGGATTAACAAGAGTAGTACAGTAAATTATATTATGTTAGCTACTGATGCGGGGAATGCAACAGTGCTTGTGTTTCTAGACCTTAGTGCTGACTTTGAGCCGGTTGACCACTCTGTTTTGTTACACATGCTTGAGTTTGAGGTTGGCTTATGTGGAACCTTAAGTGGTTTACTTCATATTTAACTAATCATTTCATTATGTTCAAATATCTCATTATTGTACTGCTTTGTCAATGTCACCAGTTCAATTTGGGGTACCACAGGGGTTAGTGCTGAGACCAATATTGTTCTCTCTCTACATGCTGCCGCTAGGTAGGATAATATAAAAACATAATATTAACTTTCATTCATATGCTGATGACACTCAAATATATATTTAGTTTACACCGAATTTGCCTCAAAGACTCAGCACATAACCTAGGCATCAAATTAGACAAAAGGCTCTCATTTAACTCTCCTGTTAAAGCACTATCGAAAACATGCTTCCTACAGTTAAGAAATATTGCAAAACTAAGGCAGTTTCTCTCCACTCAGGACACAGAGAAATTAATACACGCTCTTGTATACAACAGGTTAGACTACTGCAATGCCCTACTATCAGGGAGCACCCAGCACTCTTTCAACACCTTACAGCGAATTCAGAATGCAGCAGCTAGAATTGTTACTTGGAGCAGAAAGTACGACCATATAACCCCCATACTTAGCTCTCTTCATTGGCTTCCTATCAGCTACAGGGTAGACTTCAAAATCCTTCTACTTACTTACAAGGCTCTCAGAGGTCACACACCTGTCTATCTAATGGAACTTATTATTGTATACGAGTGGTTCTCAAACTATGATACCACAAGTGGTACGCAGAGTGCCACCAGGTGGTACGCCATATGACCCTGGAACTTTGTTGTGTGCACTGAAAAATAGGGATGGGTTTTCATATGTTCGATTTTAATAAAATTAGTTTATTAGTTTATGTCGAATACGCAGCCTACACACTACAATACAGCATGCACTAATACTTGAGTGGACACAAGACCTACTATGTAATTCTATACCATTCTATAGGAATGCATGCTACTAACGTATATGACCGATTGTATTTAAAAAAAGTTTAAATAAGGAGGTATGAGTGTGCATGATTTTGTAACAATGCCAATGTTGTAAGCACAGGAAAGCATAGAAACGAGTACTACGAATGCTGGCAATCTTGTGAGTACAGAAAAGCGTGATAGATAACAGAAAAATATTTAAGAATTGTTCTAGGTAAATTTGAGAAAAATACACCAAGAGTCTCTGTTTTTTGCTCCCATGCGCATGAAATAAAAACTTCTTTTAACTGCTGAGACAGACTCCTGAAACGGAAATGGGGAAAAATGCAAGCTTGCGGATTGCTAAAGCAGGTAAGCACCACACTGTGAAGAACTTTGTTTACCGTTGGCAAAAGAGCTGACATGTATTATGTTTGGAGAAAACGTTATTAAACTGCTTGACCTTCTTCCCCCTCTGAAAGACACAGTCACTCATAGAATTATTGATATGGCAGATGATATCAAAAGTACATGATAGAATGCATTAAGATGAGCAGATGCTTTTCACTGCAATTAGATGAGTCTAGATGTCGTTGATTTGGCCAATTTGCTCGTTTACGTTAGATACGAGTTTGAGGGTACGTCCCATGAGGACTTTCTGTTCTGTAAGCCACTACCAACAGGAACTACAGAAAAGCACATATTTCAGCTTCTGAATGAATTTATCGAAGAGAATGGCATTGACTGGATAAAATGGGTCGGAGTTTGTATAGACGGTGCAAGAGCAATGACAAGCCAACACAGCAGTGTACTTGCACAAATTAGAGAGGTTGCTCCAGATATGGACGCGCTGCAGCATCCACCGTGAGGCCTTTGCCGTCAAGAAAATGCCTGACGACTTAAAATCTGTTAGACTCTGTTGTGAATTGTATCAAAGCTCGACCAATGAATTCACATCTACTTTGCTTGACTAAACATATTTATATTGTTTATTTTTAATTGTTGTTGTTCCTGTTGTCATTCTGTAAAGCACTTTGAGAAGCCACCTTTAAAGGTGCTATATCAAATATAGTTCATTATCATAATATTTATTATATGTGTATGTGAGTATGTGAACGCGTGCTCATGTTGGTCATTGAGATTTTCTGGGGTTCCTATGAGAAGATGACTTGTAGGTGGTTCTTGGATGCTTTGGTTTGATCGGAGTTGTACTTGGTCCAAAAATTTTGAGAACCACTGATGTATACCATTCAAGTCGCCCGCATAAATCACTGAATGCAGATCTTCTTCATATTCCACGCATTAATAAAAAATTTAGTTGGCGGTAAAGCTTTAGCTACAGGGCCCTTAGCTTATGGAACAGTCTCCCACCCCATATTCGGGATGCCGAGTCAATCTCAGTATTCAAATCCAGACCGAAGACCTATTACTTCAGCCTTGCCTACTCACACCTTATGTTATAGCCTGCTGAAACCATGGCTGCTGGTGCTGCTGTACATGCTATTGTGTGTCTCTATGTTGGCCCACCAGGGAGATACATCTGTTCTGACCAAACTGTCCTATTCTCCTCCTCACATGTCCGGATGGTGCCCGGGCTGGGTACCATCTGAGTTGGATGCTGCATCACTGCCATGGATCCAAGAGGGACATCGTGGATATAGCTATCGTTTAGGAGGAATTTGCTGGTCTACAGAGATCTGCATGGAGTACTGACATACAGAAGACATGATGGATGAATTAATATCCTCATTCATTTATTTTTTTAATTATATAGCGTTCGCATGCCCAAAGGGGTTGGGAAGCCAGTTGACATTGGACCCCTAGGGTTGTGTTTTCTCCTTACTAAGGAGTTTTTGGTTCCTCTCTTCCATTGTCTTCTGGTCATATCTGTTCTGTATTCACAAAATGTATGGTCACTTGCATTGTTAAGTGCCTTGGGGCAACCTTGTTGTGAAACGTGCTATATAAAAAATTGAATTGTTCTGTCGCCCTCTTCCCGAGTGTGCCAATAGTGATCAACTTTTCATTTTGCTGGACACATAAGTACGTGAGTATGAAATTGACTGGAACAAGTGTGTGCGAATCTGCTCAAACGGTGCACGAGCTATGACTGGCAAACACAGTGGGCTAGTCATGAAAATTACGGCCGTTGCTCTGTTCGCTTTGTTGGGCGCATTGTATGATTCATAGACAAGCCATCAAGGCTAAGAAAATGCCCCCCAAACTCAAACAAGTAATGGATGAAGCTTTTCATACTGTAAATTCAATCAAGGTGAGTGCAACAAGTGTACGACTTTTAAAGATTATTCCAAAAATTAAGCATAGAATGATAGAGGAGAGGCAGCCTTTTGCTACTACACACCCAAACCGTGGAATAGTATTCCTAAAAATATAAGAGAGGCTGGCTCTGTGGATATTTTTAAACGGGTACTCAAAACTTATTTTTTTACTCTTGCTTTTACTTGATTTTTTAAAATATAATTTCAGTGCTATTTGTATTGTTTGTGCATGGTTCTTTTAATGTGTTATTGTTGCTTATTTTAAGTTGATTTTTTAAAGTTTTTTTCTACTTTTTAATTTTTTTGTAACAAGCACTTTGAGTTGCAAAAAATTGTATGCTATATACATAAACATTATTATTATTATTATTATTATTATTATTAAGTGAGTAGGCTTACAATTAATAAACATGATGATTTTTAAATCTGTGTGTGTGTGGAGGGGGGCTCGAAATATTTTTAACCTCAAAAAAGGGTCACACTCAAAAAGGTTAAGAACCCTGCTCTAGTCTGTATTAAGGTAAGCTTTGTAGAAAACTCCTACCCAGCACATGACCAGGTGCAATGAAACCAGGATCAGCCATGTTTAGGATGCAGAATCAGGATAAAGTGACATGCAGCTCGACCAAATAACCTTGCTCCAAACTTCAGATTGGAGGTCTTATCAAAGGAATATGCACCACACATCTTGGGCATCCTCTGGTTTTAATTAGGCCATGCACAGCCACAAAGTATCCATTATTGGTAAGGACTATCAGGTGCCATTTAAATATGGCTTTGGGATATTTAAACAAATTTTGTTGTAAGCTATTATCATGTGGCATAAGACAATGAACTGATAACAAGATATATTCACTGTGGCTGATCAATATTAATCAAGTTCAGCATAACTGTGAAAAATCACACTGTGAGTTAAATTCAATTTCTAAGCATAATTTAATTTCAACAGGATTTCCTTTAATACCTACAACAACATGGCACTTAAATCCGTGAGGAGAATGTAAGAGCTCTGCAAATTAATGGGAATCAGTCTCCACATAAAGAGTTTTTCACTTACCATAATATTTTAACATCTAAAACCTTGACAGCCTTCAGTATGTACAGACAGAATGATGAATACAGAAATAGCAGATTTAACAGCATGGATGTTGCACTAGCTTAATTTTTTAATTTCAGAATAAAGTAGCATTCAAAATATGAATGTGTTTGGAAGATTTTACAACTCTAGGCTTAAGCAACAAAGTTTATGCAGCATTTTAAAAAATGCTGTGAAACCATCCTGAGCACATTTTAGTGAGGGACTCTGATTCAAAGTTTTATGAGGAATTACTGATATGATGTTTTTAAAAATCTTTCCACCTAAATCCTTTAACCAAACATTGCAAACTATCTTTGTTCTTCCTACCACTCAACCATGAAAGGTACATTTATTAGAGACCCACCAACAAGCGGTTGATACAGTTTTTGTATTTTTATCTGTTGATGTGCACCAATATTTATGATTAATCTTATCCTTGAAGGCAAAACTGTTGAGGGACCTAGCGTTTGCCATTGTAGCCGGCCATGAACCTGTTGGCACGATCGCTACTCCTCCTCTTAAGGGTGCTCCAGCCCTTCCTTGTTCTGCCCCATTACCTGCACCTGTTTCTGATTTCCGTTCCCCCTTAAAATCCAGACGCAGACGTCACCCGAGGTTCCTCATTGTATTCCACTTCGTGAGAGCCCAGGGTCCTGCTGCATCTGGCTCCGTTATGGTTTTAACTTTCTGTTCCTGATTCCCCGTCCCGCTGGTCCTGACCCGGTTCATGGTTCTATTCTCTGGATGGATCCCCTGGCCTTGGACTCTACCTTCTGTCTTGGATTACCCGTTTGGATTTCTTCATGGATTGTTCGCCCCGGACTCACTCCCCCTGGACACATGCACCCCTTGGACACGCCCCCTGTCTCCATACCCGTCTCCCGCATGACTGTCTCCCCCGTGTTTCCTCACTAATCCGGATCGTGTCGTCTGCATAGGGCCCGGAAAGAACTGTTTGTGACACCTGTCTTTCTATGCCAGTTACCATAAAAACATGTTCCAAGAGAAAATCTGCATCGCCTGTGATCAATTTACATCTATATCTGCATTAGGTGGTGCAGAGTATTTTAGGACAGCAGAACACATTCAGAGGAAAGCTGATCAGCAATGCATGTACACAGAGACTGGGCTGAGAGGGAAAAACATACATTGAGAAATGACACAGAACACATTGAGAAGTTGATCACTCAGGCAGTGTGGTGCTGCAGCTAGATAGGGACACAGAGAAGCAGCAGAGCTGTGCATGCAGGCAGTGATGGTAGTGTAGCAGGCGGGGAATGTTGGTCAGGTCTGTGGTCAAACAAGCAGGGTCGAAGCCGCTGGTGAGCCAGAATGCCAGAATGTCTTTGGAAAATGGGAGAAAACTAGAGCATCCAGGAAAAACAAGGATAAATGTGAAGATATGTCCCAGGCCAGAGTGCAAATTGAGACTGTCCACATAAATTTTCCATTTATAATTTATGCATTTCACATTGAATGCTATTAATCCTAAAACTGCCTTGAGCCACTATTCGGTCATTATGGCAGAGAAGTCTTACATTCTGATGCTCTTATATTAATAATAAAAGGAGATGGGATATTCAGTTGAATCCTAACTTTTTCATTATTTAATGTGTAAGGAGCTTTGTAGTTCGTACTGTATTTCATAACCTGTTTCCAGTGTCACAAATCTTTCCACCTATTTCCTCAACACAGCTCTCTCCATCTGATTTCTCCCTCTCTATGATACTCCCTCAATATTTGTGTTTCTGGTTCCTGTCTTCTTTAAGGTAGATAGACATTTTTGGCAAATAAGTGGTGGACTAGTGTATGCAGTTTCTTTTCAATGCCATAATGAATAATGTCTTAGAGATGTGGAAATCTAGAACAAAGCGACCTAGCCATGCTGTTGAAGCCAATAATCCAGTTTCTTTCATGAAATGGTTAGATGAGATGCTTGGAACAATTAGCTACTAACATGCAAACAGGGTCGATAGGCCAGATTGCCTCCTCTTATTTGTAGTCATTTATTTAGTTCTCATAAAACTATAAGAACTCAGATATCTGTTCCTTACTGCAACATGCAAAATTACAGACATATACTTAAAGAGATTTAGAAAAAAGAGGAGATGTATGGGGCTCTTAATTTTTTCAGAGCTCTTCTCTTCCTCTTAAACTCTCTTTTGTGACACTTACAGCATAACTGGATTTTGCTCTGGACTGTGGCTGACAGATGTGCTGCAGTAACCAAGCACACCTTGAAATCATTAGATTGCTTGTGTTCCAACAGAATAAGGTTTCAGGTTGTTCCAGATCGAGAAACATGAGATTATTTATAAAGATCAGCATGCAGTGCTTTTAACTACAATTGAACTCTCCACAAGGCTTTCTTGCATGATAGTCCTTATGAAACATTATACAAAGGACATCTCTTTTTCTCAGAACTTTCCTGTATTCTTGGTGCTTTTTACAAGCTGACACTTCTTATATCATCTTATATATTGTTACAGCTATAGGTGTAACAATATATAACATTTTGGTCTGTTCCCCGGATATTCTACATTGGACTTATTTGCTTGCGTTCCCCCCTTGCACCTGGATTCACTGTCGGCACCGCCCCCTGTTCGCCATCCCTTCCATTCCTGACTGTGTTTTCCCCGTAGCCCTTTTCCAGTCTTTACAAGTTGGGAGTTATAATTATTAGTTTTACTTATTGATTTATCTGCTTACTCATTTTCTGAATTTCTCTAGTTTAGCAACCACCCATTTGTAGCAATATTCATGTCCAGTAAATTTACTCCACAATAATGTCAGTTTAAATGAAAAGACAACTAAAAGCATATCTAGTTTCTTTTTCAGTTCATCAATCTGAAAGCACCAGAGAGCACAATGAATTTTAAGTTAAAACCACATGAGTTGTTATGCTTTTAGAGATACGTTTTTTTGACAGTGGTGTTAAACCTAATAATCTAAAATAAAAATTAATTACATCCATTAACCACAGTCCTTTAAGATCACTGGAAAGGTTATTGGGCCACTGATGGTACAGGTCACCTTCTCTCATTATGCAATATTTGATTGTTCAAAGATAGTGTTGTTCATTTCCTTAAAACAAAAATAACACTTTGTGAACTAAACTGCTACACTGTACATTCCGTACAGTCCACTGACAGGGGGTATGCTGCTCACCTGCATAAGTCTTTCCAGCTGGTAGAATTTGCAGTGCAGATCCTCAAAGTTGTTCTTGTACAACTGCCTCAGGCCATACTCATACATGATCTTCACCAACACGCAGAATGCCTGCTCTTCCGGCATCTGGGACAAGAAAAGACATCACTGTTAGTGATAGAAAGTACTTAAGCTGAAACCCAAGGCATTGTAAAAAGGGTTCATAATCGCAAACCAGGCATTTTTTCCACACTTTAACAGTTTGTAACATGAAGATAAGATTCCATGACCCACAGTTTATGATGTATTCATGATGTAATTAGAGAACCTTTATAGCTGCACTTCAGATGACAACAGCCAGAGCTGACTCCTTTCCTCTCTCCTGCAAGCATCGTCATCAGATCTATTATATAGTTAAAATATTTATCTTAAACTCAGAAATATTTCTCCAACTTTCCATACCATTATCAACACAGAAGATCCTATGAGAAGAAGATCATCATGTTTCAGATGAGGACGGAAAGTAAGTCACACAGTTCAATATCAATTCCCCATCTGTTCATGCTAAACGGTCACGGATGTCGGAAAGGCATGCCGTCGAATGGCCAGGAGAGCAATAAAGACCCTATGCATAGTGTCAAAACGGGGGTTAGCCCGGGCTCAGGAGGTCAGACGATGTCGGGTAGAAAGCTAAGCCCTCAGGCTAGGAGGGTCTCAAGACATCCGAACCCTCAATGCTGAGGGAGGAGGAAAGGGTGACCCGGAAATATATAGCCCCAAACAAAGACAAACCGGAAAGACATGCAAAGCACAGGGAAACTTGGAACAGGAGAGAGTAGGAGCGCCCTTTAGCTGTAGAGGGCGTGACAGTACGCCTCCTTTCACGGGCGGCTCCTGACACCCAAAAAACAAATGAGCTACACAGTACTGGGGGGGGGGGGACCTCATTTAACTGAAAGGAAATCTCCAGAAGTCCATGGCTGAGAGCTACCCCAGAGAACCAGAGAACCAGTTGATTCCGGTTCTGGTTGAGAGGGAACGCTGGCGTGTTTGGCTGCCGCTCCTCTCACAAGTTTTTTTTTTGTTCTCACCATTTTGTTTATTTTTCCTTTCTCTTCTCGGTGACACTGATTTCTCATTTATCTATTTTCATCCGCTTCGCATTTTCCGCTCCACGTTACAAATTCACAAATGCGGCTTCCACTTGCATCGTGAATTTGCTCAACCGAAGACCTTCACAACTTGCTACCGCCTTTTCTGGATTTCCTTCCCGTCTTGATTCATCGATCATGTCTCTGAGATACACTGCACTGCAACGTCTTCAACTAAAACAAAGCTACGTCCTGGTGAAAGACACATTCGATCACTGCCATTTTACTGGGATTTTACGACCGAGTCACTACACCCATCGCAGCACAGGATGCCGCTTTTTTGTTCGTCTGCCAGCGGAGTCTCTATCCCTGCCTTGAGGCGCTCGACTGTAAGTCCATCACGTACCGGCGCCGACCTCAAAAATCTCCTCTCACTACCATACCTGCAGCGCACTCTGCTTCCCCCTGAATCTCCGAGAGTGCCCAGATCAGCGCTACTCAACACCCGCTCCATTAACAGCAAGGCTCTTCTTTTATGTGAGATCATCAAAGAACAAAAACTGGACCTTCTGTCCTTAGCTGAAACCTGGCACAAACAAAACGATGGACTCCTGTTCAACCAACTAGTTCCTCCTGGATATGGTTTGTTTGACCTTCCGCGTCTTTCCGGCAGAGGCGGGGGCATTATTGTTATTTACAACCTTTTTTACAGTCTAAGTCCTATTACTATACCTCCTCCCACTTCTTTTGATTGTTTTAAATGTTTCTATCCCCCAATCTACTATTATTGCCACAGTTTATAGCCCACCCAAACCCAGTGGAGCCTTCTTAGGTGAGTTTGCTGATTTTCTCTCATTCTTATGCCTTAAGTTTAAAAGGATCCTTATTCTAGGGGACTTTAATATACACATCGATTCAAGCTCTTCCAGTCTGGCTAAAGACTTCCTTTCTCTTTTGGGAAGCTTTGACCTTACTCAGCTTGTTTGTACCCCTACACATAACAAAGGACACACCTTAGATCTAATTATTGCAAATGACTCCTTTGTCTCCCACTGCTCTCCCCTTGATCTAGGCCTCTCTGACCACTTAGCCATTCTCTTCAATCTGGAATTACCTGTTTCTAACACCTCCTCCCCACGCTCTGTAAATTTCCACAACTGGCGATCAATTGATCACCCAAGGTTTGCAAATTCTGTTCTGTCCTCCTTATCCTGTTTCTCTTCCTCTGACCTTCTAGAGGACAAAATAGAGTTACTTGACAGTGCTCTTTTATCTACCCTTGACACCTTTGCTCCTTTAAAAACTCGAACCATCTCTTTCTCTCGCCCTGCCCCCTTACCATAGAGTCTGCTAGATCCACCTACTTCTCTCACACCATTGAAAATCACCAAAACAACCCCAGAAATCTTTTCTCCACCATCAACACACTGCCTCATCACAACTTTGCAACACATTCTTAGATTTCTTTAGTTCTAAGATTGACAACATCCGGCATCACATTCTCTCCACTACGCATATCATTTCCATACCTCCTCCCTCCTCATCCAAATTCTCTGGTTTCCATCTCTCCGGCTTCTTTCTTCTTGACTCAGCATCCCTCAACAAACTAGTTACATGCATGAAACCCACCACATCTATCTTAGATCCCATTCCCACCACTTTATTCCAGTCCTGTTTCTCTTCTCTCTGTCCCATTGTCCTCAATATTTTACATGAATCCATGAGCACTGGCGTTGTACCAACAGTCCTCAAAACTGCTGCCATTACCCCAGTGCAAAAAAAGCCTAACATGGCTCTCGACAATCTAAACAATTTTCGCCCCATCTCCAACTTACCCTTTCTTTCTAAAATTCTAGAAAGTGCTGTCACACTTCAGTTACATAACCACCTGATGACAAATAAGCTTTTTGAACCCCTCCAATCTGGCTTCCGTCAACTTTACTGCACAGAAACGGCCCTGGTCAAAGTCACCAACGATCTTCTAAAAGCTTCTGATTCTGGTTCTCTTTCCATACTCATCCTTCTTGATCTCAGTGCTGCTTCTGACACTGTTGACCATAACATCTTACTCTCTCGTCTTGAGACTGTGTTTGGAGTTTCTGACACTGCCCTCAAATGGTTCAAATCTTACCTCACTGATCGCTGTCACTTTGTCTCTTTTAATGGGTACAGGTCTGAAATTGGTCTTGTTAAGTCTGGTGTCCCTCAGGGCTCAGTACTGGGCCCCTTGCCCTTCAGCATTTACATGTTCCCTCTTGGTCAGCTTTTAAGATCACATGGCCTCAGCTTTCATTTTTACGCTGACGATGCTCAAATATACATCCATACCAAGCCCGACACTGATGTGGCTGTCTCTATTCTATCTAATTGCATCTCTGACATAAAAATTTGGATGACTCAAAACTTCCTTCATCTCAACTGCGACAAGACTGAAGTCATGCTTATTGGTACTCCCCATCGACTTCGTAAAGCCAGTCCTGTAACCCTTTCTGTAGATAGCTCTGTACTTGAGCTTCAATCAAAATTGAAAAACCTTGGGGTTATATTCGATTCTGGCTTAACATTCAACCCACATGTGCAGCATACTGTAAAAACATCTTTTTTTCACCTTAGAAATATCGCAAGACTACGCTCTATGCTATCATTAACTCTGGCTGAAAAGCTGATCAACACATTTGTATTCTCTCGAATTGACTACTGTAATGCTCTACTTGCAGGGGTATCAAAATCTACTCTGAACAAGCTGCAGTATGTCCAAAATTCAGCAGCCAGAATCCTAACCAGGTCTAGTGCAAGTGTTCACATTACTCCTGTCCTGGAGTCCCTGCACTGGCTTCCGGTCAAATTCCATGTAGACTTTAAAATCCTCATGCTCACCTATAAGGCTCTGCATGGCTTGGCACCTCAGTACCTGTCTGAACTATTATCGCCCTACTCCCCACCTCGCAACCTCCGCTCTTCAAATTCTGCCCTCCTTACTGTTCCCCAAGCCCATCTACATTGTATGGGTGACAGGGCCTTCTCCTGTTATGCCCCCAAGCTCTGGAACTCTTTGCCCAAGGATATCAGAGAGTCACCTTCTCTAAATTCCTTCAAATCCAGACTCAAAACCCTCTTCTTCAGAAAAGCCCTTACTGGTTCCATTCTTCACCCCTCTGCTCTTCTTAGTACCACCATCCACGGTCTCCTCTATATATTGTAATTGTGTCTTATCTTGTGTATTCTCCTTATTTATTGTTATACTCTTCTTATTTATTGTTATTGTCATCCTGTAAAGCACTTTGAGAATCCACCTTTAAAGGCACTATATAAAATAAAGTTTATTATTATTATTACCCCCTCCTTCAAGGTAAAAACCTTTATTGGGTAGAGGAAGGGGGGGCAGGGCGGGACTCAGGGGACTGAGACAAAAAACATGTACAAATACAAAGGCACATACAACAAAAAATAAACCTGGGAGACCAGGGCAACAAACTACACACAACAGAAAGGAACCAAGAGTCCAGGGAAACAGGGGTCAGGGAGACCAGGGAAAACAGAAACCAGGAAGTGAGAGACCAAAACACCAAGAGAAAAAGAACAAAGAAACAACAAAAAACTCGGGAACAAAAAATAGAAACACACAGCACACAGGGCAAAAAATACGTTCAACATTCTGTCACGGATGCCGGGAGTAACATCCCTTGGAAAGCCAGGTATTTGTGGGCTTTTGTGCGCTTAACTATGCAAGTAACCATACATTGTGTGAATACAGAACAGAAGACCAGAAGACAACGGAGGAGAGGAACCAAAAACTCCTTAGTAAGGAGAAAAAACCCTCTAGGGGTCCAATGTCAACTGGCTGTCCAACCCCTATGGGCACGCTAACATTATACAATAAAAACAGGAAATAAATTAATGCGGGTTTTAATCCATCCATCCATCATATACGTCAGTACTCCATGAAGATCTCTGTAGACCAGCAAAATGATAGCTATATCCACGATGCCGCTCTTGGATCCAAGGTGGAGATGTAGCATCCAACTCAGGTGGTGCCCAGCCCGGGCACCATCCGGACATGTGAGAAGGAGAATTGGATAGTTTGGTCAGAACAGATGTATCTACCTGGTGGGCCAACATAGAGACACACAATGGCATGTACCACAGCACCAGCAGCCGTGGTTGCAGCAGGCTATAATGTAAGGTGTGAGTAGGCTAGGCTGAAGTAATAGGTCTTCGGTCTGGATTTGAATACTGAGATTGACTTGGCATCCCAAATGGGAGACTGTTTCATAAGCTAGGGGCCCTGTAACTAAAGACTTTACCGCCAACTAAATGTTGTATTATTGCGTGAAATATGAAGAAGACCTGCATTCTGTGATCTAAGCAGGCAACTTGGATGGTAAACATTAATAAGCTCCATTAGATAGACAGGTGCCAGACCTCTGAGAGCTAACCTGCTGTATACAAGAGAATGTATTAATTTCTCTGTGTCTGGAGTGGAGAGAAACTGCCGTAGTTTTGCAATATTTCTTAACTGTAGGATGCATGTTTTAGATACTGTTTTAACATGAGAGTTACATGAGAGCCTTGTCTCTAATATGACGCCTAGGTTACGTGCTGAGTCTTTGAGGCAAATTTTTAAATCCTCTGAGTTAAGTGCTGAAGTTATAGTAGTCCTATCGGTATTGCTGCCTCCAAACAACAGAACCTCAGTTTTATCAGAGTTAAGTAACAAAAAGTTACACAACAAAAACATTTTCGAAAAAATGTATATCCATTTATTTGCTGAAGGATCACCTGACAATATATATTACATCATTTTCAGGCCTGTTTTTTGCATGGCTTCATCACTCTGCAAACAATTCTTTTCATGCTCTCTCACAAGTACAACATTCCCTGGAGTAGAAGAAGATGAGTAATGAGTGAATTAGGGACTACATTGAAGCTAAGAAAATGTCTGCTAGGGAGCTTGAAAACAGAAGCCACAGCTAGACTTTAGCACATGGTGCCAGGTGCACTATGGGTAGTTAGTGGCTAGACAGCATTTTCTATAAATTCAGTGTTAGTATAATTTTTTCCAAGAAGGATATGGGAATCAATATTAATGTTAATTTTAATATTTTACTAAAGATTTCTATGGAGAGGAGCATGACTGAGTTCCATGCAACTTTTGTAGTTCCCTGCCATCGGGTGGGGCCCAGTTTGGGGCAAGGTGGTGGCTCCGTGGCTAAGGATCTGCGCCTGTGGCTGGAAGGTTGCCAGTTTGTATCGTGTGGCCGGTAGAGAAGTCCTAATCCGGGGGGCCCCCCAGCAAGGCCCATAGCCCCAACTGCTCCAGGAGCACCATATAAATGACTGACTCTGCTCTTTGACCCCAAGTTTCTCTCCTTGTCTGTGTGTCTCATGGAGAGCAAGTTGGGGTATGCGAAAAGACAAATTCCTAATACATGAAATTGTATTTGGCCAATAAAGTGATCTTCTCTTAAGATTAATGTTAATATCAATATCAAAATTAATGGATTTTAAGTTTAATTTAAAAGCTATTTGTGAAGTGCCTTCATGAAGGGTTTAGTGCAAATTTGCTAAAGGCACCTCCAAGAAGGCAGGTCATAGTGTATAAAATATCTGGGTATCTGGAGGTTCCTGACCCAGTGTTGCAGATCCATAGTGCATATGCTGTACAACATCAGATCTGTTTTACTTTAAAATTAATTTTTTGTAGAGTTTACTGTGTTTTTAAAAATCACATCACTTTTTTGAGTCTCATATAATTACACGACTCTTAAATCATGGTGGTTCTTATCCATGTAAAGTTGATAAAGTGAATAAGGTAATATTTTTATTTTATACTGAGCTATTAAACTCAGCTAAAATACAATGTAATGAAAATTAAAACACTCTGGAGAATGGAGATTAAAGAAGAAGAAACTTTATTTTATATAGCATCTTTAAAGGTGGCTTTCTAAAAGCATTTTACAGAATGACAACAACAAAAAATACACAAGATATGTGCAATGAAAATCCACAATGAGAGGAGACAGTAGATGGGAGTAATAAATAAGGTAGGAGCAAAGGTGTAAAACAGAATTAGTTAAGTAAAGGCTCTTCTAACGAATAAGGTTTTGAGTTTAGATTTGAAATAGTTTAGGCAAGGAGATATCCTGATATCCTTAGGGCTAGATTTCCAGAGCTTTGGGGGATAAAAAGAGAAGGCTCTGTCACCCCGTAGAGATAGGAGATCAGAATTAGAAGAGCAAAGGTTGCCAGATGAGGAGTAGAATGATAGTAGCTCAGACAGGTACTGAGGTGCCAAGTGAAGCAGAGCCTTATAGATGAGCATGAGGATTTTGAAGTCGACAAGAAACCTGATAGGAAGTCAGTACAAGGACTCCAGGATCGGAGTAATGTGATCACTTGCACTAGAACTGGTCAGGATTCTGGCTGCCAAATTTTGGACATTGTGGAGTTTGTTTAATGTGGATTTAGAAACCCCAGCAAGTAGAGCATTAGAGTAATCAATTTGGGAGAAGACAAATATGTTGATCGACTTTTGAGCAACAGTTAGTGATAACGTAAGTTTGATAAGTTTGGCAATATTTCTGAGGTGAAAGAATGATGTTTTGACAATATTATGCACATGTGGGTCAAATGTCAAGCCTGAATAAAATATCACCCCCACGTTTTTCAATTGAGACTGAAGCTCAAGTACAGTACAATCCACAGATAGGGTTATAGCATTAGCTTTACAAAGTTGATGGTTTCAGTCTTGTCACAGTTTAGATGAAGGAAATTTTGAGTCATCCATGTGTTTATGTCAGAGACACTGTTAGAGAGAGTAGAGACAGCCACATCAGTGACATTATTTTGTTATGGGTGTAGATGTGACTATCAATAGCATAGAAGTGATAGTTGAGGATCATAAAAGCTAACTAAATGGAAGCATGTAAGTGCTGAAAAGTAGAGAGCCCAGTATCAAGCCCTGAGGAACAACAGACTTAACAAGTCCAATTTCAGACCTAAGTCCGCCCACAGAGACAAAGTGACAATGGTCAGTGAGGTAAGACTTGAACCATTTAAGAGCAGATGAGAAAGCCATGGTTAACAGTGTCAAAAGTATCAATGAGATCAAGAAGAATGAGAATAGAAAAAGAACCAGAATCAGAAGCTATAAGAAGATCGTTAGTGACTTTGACCAGGACAGATTCTGTGCTGTGAAGTTGTCGGAAGCCAGATTGGGGGGGTTTGAAAAGGTTATTTGCAACGAGGTGGTTATTGAACTGAATTGTAACAGCATGTTCTAGAATTTTTGCAAGAAAGGTAAGTTGGAGATGGGGCGAAAATTGTTTAGATTGTCCAGAGCCTTGTTTGGCTTTTTGGCAGGGGGTAATGGCAGCAGTTTTGAGGATTAATTTATTATACTGAGGACAATGGGGCAGAGAGTAGTGAAACAGGATTGAAATAAAGTGGTGGGAATGGGATCTAATAGGCAGGTGGTGGATTTAATAAGTGAAACCAGTTTACTGATGGATGCAGTGTCAAGAAGAGAGAAATTAGGGAGAAGGGAACCAGTAAAGTTGGGCAAGCAGAAGGAGGTATGAAAGTGACATACGTTGTGGAGAGAATGTCATGCTGGATGTTGCTGATTTTGCAGCTAAAGAAATCTTAAAATGTGTTGCAAAGTTGCGATGAGGCAGGTGAAGTGATGGGGCAGTTTGGCTTTAGCAGTCTGTTGATGGTGGAGAAAAGGTGTCTAGGGCTGTTATTTTATTTTTTTAAATGTGAGAGAAGTAGATGGATCTAGCAGACTCTCTATGGTATCCTTATATTCAGACAAGTATTTTTTCCCAGCCTGATAATTTAGGCCAGAAAGAAGCCATCTACATTCAAGTTTCCGGGAAACTGCCTTCATTGAACGCAGATGGTTGGTGTACCAGGGGGAAGAGCGAGAAAAAGAGATGGTTCGAGTTTTTCGAAGAGCAAATACTGTACAGTCAAGCTAAGTGAGCGCTATTAAGCAAATTTATTTTGTCCTCTAGAGCAGTGGTTCTCAAAATTCTATGGTCTGCGGACCACTTACACCAAGTCACAGATGCGATGGACCGCCTATGCCTACGTCCACTTCTAACCCTGTAAAAATCATCACCTATTATTGTACTAAAAATAACTAATATTGAATTAAATATTATAAAAAGTAATAATATTTTTACAAACAAAGCTGCATATTTTGCAAATATTTTTATTCCTTAAAATGTTAATGTGAAGAACTTAACTGCCTTGTTGAGCAATCAGAGAAATGATATCTGGATCCAAGCTGGACAAGTCTCATGTCCGGACGAAGACATCACATCAAGCACACCTTCTGTTTCCTTGCACATCACATTTATCAATCTGTTGGAATTAGAATTACAGCACTGCTGGTATGGATCACAAATTCACTCGCATTTTCACTTCTATTCTGCATCTTATTTGCACTTGCACTGTCACTATCATTGCTATATTTGCATTTCAGAGTCCCAGATTTGAGACATTGATCCATAATAACCCTTCTTCTTTGATTGCTTCTTTAAATTACACTTTGAACTTTTAAACTCAAGGTAAAATATTCAAAAGTAAGAACAAAACAGTACGAACAATATTAAATGCAACGGTCGAACCACACATATAAAAAACGTAAATAGCGGAACCAATCATGACAACTAGTGATGCGCGGGTTGACTCTGGTTCAAAAAAAAGATTTTAGATCGGGTTGGGCGGATGAGGGTTGAAATATGACCAAAAGCAAAATATTGCAGAAAACCGATCATTTGTATCTTAAATTAAAGTGATTTTAAGGTTTAAAACTGACATTTTACCATATTTAAGCCCCAATTGGTTGTATCACAAGGCAAAGCGGAAAAAAATGTAAGCAAACAGACAACAGTGTATTACAAAAAAATACATAATGGCAACTTCGTTAGAGCAGATCAGGACACAACTTCAGAATAGTGAAATAAAAATAAAGAAGAGGGAGGGACAAAAGAGCCAGGTGGGAGAAGTTTGGCGAGCTAGTTAGCACAACTGAAGAAAAAAGCACAGGTTATGTTATCTGCATCGATTGTGGCGCAAGACTAGACTACCTTAGTCTGTTTAAAACAAGGAATCTGGATATGCTGTTTCAATAAATGTTAATCAAATGAATGTTCGAATATTGTTCGGTGTAATTTCTAATGGAGTGGGTTTGGACTGGCTTCGAGTCAGTTCTTTATCATTTTAAATTAGGTGCAGGTAAAAAAAAAGTTGACCTGTGCATCACTAATGACAATAGACTGCTGCACGGTGGCAAGGATGTTGCCGCCAAACTGACTGAATTATTTTGTGTGCGACATCATTTTAATCGTGGTGCATAAAACTAAAACACTGAAGCGATAGGCGCTGATGGGGAGAAAGAAGCGGCGAGGTGGTACACCATAACTCAAGCTTCATTAAAACACAAAGGCAACGGAAGGGTACAGCCAAGGAGAATGAATGGAAATTTTGCCCTTTCTGCAGACCCTTAAGCCGACTAGGCTGGTGCTTGCCCCATTACTGACACAGACGGTCCCCTTAACGGCTGGTGAAACCCCAATATCTAGAACCACCACCTAAACCACCTTAACAGTGCTCTAGGGGGAGCCCCTTCGTAGCAGATACTAGAATATTCTTTCCTCTGACTTAAAACAGCGTAGACTTGCTTTAAGAAAGATAATTAGGTAAGCCCGCGTACCACCTGCCTGGACAAATGGACCTAGTTCAAGGGAAGAGAAGTAAGAAAAAAAAGAGTAATTTGCAATGATAAAGGCTGTATCTTTTGTTATGTGTTGGGCTAAGAACAAACTGGGTTAGATCAAAGCATCCCAACAGAGCCAGAAAATCTAAAGCTAAATTGGAAGATCATGAGTCAATATGTATATTAAAGTCCCCAAGAATAAGGATCC
Source organism: Lepisosteus platostomus (assembly GCF_059453375.1). Lineage (NCBI taxonomy): Eukaryota > Metazoa > Chordata > Actinopteri > Semionotiformes > Lepisosteidae > Lepisosteus > Lepisosteus platostomus. The sequence continues at coordinate 20,270,396 of NC_142621.1, read as the reverse complement.
TCTTAAATCTGTGGGATAAAAATGAAAGTAAATCAGCAAACTCACCTAAAAAGGTTTGGTTGGTCTATAGACCATGGCAATAATGGTAGAGTGGGGAACGGAGACATTTAAAACAAGACACTTAAAAGAAGAGAGCAGAGGTAAAGTAACTGGATTTAAACTGTAAAGGGGATTATAAATAACAATTATGCCCCCACTTCTGGCCAAGAGACAAGGGAGGTCAAACAAACCGTACCTTGGAGGGACTAGTTGGTTGAATGTACTAAGTATTGATATAGTGAGTAGTGAAATACTGAGTACGCATTGATATAGTAAGTAGTGAAAAAACACACACACTAAGTAAATTGATAAATTAAATCCCCCGTATTTTGTAATTCCAATTAAAACAACCAGTGCTCCTGACCAAAGGTACAGCAAACTTAACACAGATAGGGATACAAAGGCTCTAGACCAGTGGTTCTCAAACTATGGTACCACAAGTGGTACACGGAGCACCCCTAGGTGGTACGCCATATGACCCTGGAACTTTGTTGTGTGCACTGAAATCTTGGAACGGGTTTTCATATTTTCTATTTTAATAAAATTAGTTTGTGTCGAATACGCAGTCCACATTCTATGATACAGTGCAAGCTAATACCTGAGTGGACACAAGAGCTATGTAATTCTATATCAATGTATGATATCCACCGCGAGGCCTTTGCCGTCGATGCCTGACGATTTAAAATCTGTTAGACTCTGTTGGGAATTGTATGCTGTACTCGATCAATGAATTCACATCTGCTTTGCTTGACTATATTTATATTGTTTATTTTTAATTGTTGTTGTTCCTGTTGTCACTCTGTAAAGCGCTTTGAGAAACCACCTTTAAAGGTGCTATATAAAATATAGTTTATTATTATAATATTTATTATATGTGTATGTGAGTGTGTGCGCGCACACGTGCTCATGTTGGTCATTGAGATTTTCTGGGGTTCCTATGAGAAGATGACTTGTAGGTGGTACTTGGATGCTTTGATTTGATCAGGGTGGTACTTGGTCCAAAAAGTTTGAGAACCACTGCTCTAGACTTTTTGTTTAATATTTTGCTTCTCGTAACTAAACTCCTAGACATTTATTTCCATTGTGAATAAATACATTTTAAAATCCTGTTCTCTGGCCAAATTTATATGTGTTAAAGACTATGATTGTTCTGGCAACCATAATTCTGATAATATTTCAGACATTTTTTAAGGATATCATTCTAGTAAACTGCTCACATAAAATTAATTTTGCAAATAAGTTTTGAGACACGTCCTGAGACACAAGCATAACTGCAGACAGGTCAATCAAATCAGCAGAAGCCATTTTGATACAATGTTATCACAAGCGTTTAAGCTTTAATTAGGAATCTGTGGCACTCAGGGCTTGTTAGACAGGGCTTCCAACATTAGGTGTCTGTGGTCCCTCACATTTCTAAGACTAAGAGATTCAGCTTGTCACTGACTTTTTCAGCAGCAATAGCTGATGCTATAATAACCCCCCCGCACGCACAAAATACAATGGACAAAAAGATCTACAGATGCAGCCATTCAAAGGTCGCGGTACAAACCCATACCGCACACAACTACGCATGAACCACCGCGCCGTACCGCGGTACCTGATTGGCTGGCCAAAGTGACCGACAGGGGCACTCATGGTGCATTGGTCGGTAGTGAAAAGATTTAATCATTAAATCTCTTTACTGTGCACATTTTAATCCATTTAGTATTGAATATTTATATGGAATTTCACAACTAACTGTACAAACTGTATATTGCTGGTATTGGAAGTTTAAAGAAAAAATACACACCAGTATTCCATTTCTCCCTAAACATTTTAAGCATCAAAGTCTTACATGTGGTTATTTCAGAAACTTTTTTACGTGCTCCTTCTGACCATATTACTGTACGTGTACTGTACTTTGTGAAAATTGATCGTTTTAACCTTTTCCACGAATACACTCGTTATCGGAGTAAACAAAAGTATACTTTTAGAATTTGATTAATAGGGAATATAATATGTAATCGTGTATCTAATGAAATTAATAATGATATAATTATTATTAATCGGCTGTTATCAATCATGGCCTCCTAACAATCCCCCTCTGTGAATTGGCTTCATTACTCTGCTCTCCTCCCCACTGATAGCTGATGTGTGGTGAGCGTTCTGGCGCACTATGGCTGCCGTCGCATCATCCAGGTGGATGCTGCACATTGGTGGTGGCGGAGGGGAGTCCCCATTACCTGTAAAGCGCTTTGAGTGGAGTGTCCAGAAAAAGCGCTATATAAGTGTAAGCAATTATTATTATTATTATTATTATTATTATATTCAGGTACTGTAGCACAAACAGTAGTATAAAACTTTGCATTGATATGTGTATTGCTGTTTCAGTGCTTGTCACGTGACTGCATCGGTGGCGTGATAGCTTAAGTGACTGACTTATAAGTGTGAGGTTGGGTGTTCAAATCCAGCAATCGCTATGAGTTTTCTTTTAACAAATAAACATTTCTTTGAAAAACGAAAATAGCAAATATTATGGACACTACAGTATATTGACATTTTTTATATTTCTAAATATCACAACATGTTCGTACTGTATGTACACAGCGGTACCGCAGGGTGTAGGGCAGGAACCCAAGTGAGCCAAAAACGTTACATCATTAAAACAGTAATATCTTCCGTGTCGCATTAAGAAGTTTGAAAGGAGGAGACACTTTACACTTTAACTTCAGTTCACAGAGAAATTTCACCAGAGCCTCACAACATTGTCCAATAATACTCTTCTTGTGTCTAATTTTCAGTTTAGCAGGATTCAAGCAGGATTTCAGATGAAAGGCAGTGACGTCAAGCAAGCCCAAATCAAAGTTTAACCCATTCAGAGCCTATATTATATTTTAGTGTTTCATTTTGAGCTGAAGACCCTCACACCTGAAGAAGGCTTCACAGCCGATATGTTGCGTTTTCTCTCTTCTCTTTTCAGCATGGAATAAACCTATTACTGTTCCTTTGCAGACTACGCAGGCTGAAGTAGTCTTGTACAGTGATAATAGACATGGGTAATGTCATCCCCATTAAACAATGTGCTTATCGCGCAAATCCTGCGCAATTGTCTGTTCCAGTGTATTGTCTGTTTAGGGTTCTGTAGCATTCCAGTTTATGTTTGTACTTGCAAGAATGGTGATTACAAACATTAAAATCATACTTGCTTTATACTGTCCAAATGAGCAATCTTACTATTATAAAATATACCCACTTTTACATGTTTAATGTGTACAATACTTTAATACAGTTTAAAATAATTAAAAGTCTCAAACAGTATCAACTTGAATTCTCTCTATTAATATAACTATCAAGTGGAATTAAATAAATACAGCTTTTTAGTACAGATTACACTTTTCTAAAAATAATTTTAAAAATAAAAATGATTACAATGTAATCTTTGCACGTTTGATCCCAAGAGGAAGTACAATATGCTCCTGCTGGAACAGCAACCCCCCCGCTTTCCAATGAAAGACAGGTTCCTTTTGCCCAAGACAGTCAGGAGACATTAGAAACTCGCCACAAACGGACTGTTACAGTACGCATTAACAAGTTAAAACAATTCCATTGAAAAGCCGGGCGTGATAATTGTTTTCTTCCTTGATTTGCTGATCTGTAAGTCCGTTGGGCGCAGTGAATGTGAATTCTGTCTTGCAATGTCAGATTGTGAAAATAAAAGTATTTTATGAAACACACGTTTGCGATTTTAATCACGATGGGGGTAAGGGGGTCTCTCTATGACACTCTCCCTTATAAAATGAACATGAAACTGTCACGAACAGTTCTTTCCGGGCCCTATGCAGACGACACGATCCGGAATTGTAAGGTAACACGGGGGAAAAAGTCATGCAGGAGAGGGTATGGACACAGGGGGCATGTCCAAGGGGTGCAGGTGTCCACGGGGAGTGAGTCCGGGGCAAACGATCCAAGAGAAAATCCAAATGGGTAATCCAAGACAGAAGCAAAGTCCAAGGCCAGGAGATCCATCCATGGGAACCATCCATGAACCGGGTCGGAACCGGCAAAGGGAGGGGAATCAGGAACAGAAGGTTAAAACCATAACGGACCCTGACGCAGCAGGACCCTGGGGTCTCACGAAGCGGAATTCAATGAGGAACCAGAAGTGACGTCTGCGTCTGGCTTTTAAGGTGGAATGGAAATAGGGAACAGGTGCAGATAATGGGAGAAAACGAGAAAGGGCTGGAGCAAACTTAAGAGGAGGAGTAGTGATCGTGACAGAACAAAACAAGAACTAAAAATAAGATACAATCTACAGACATATTACAGACATTTACAACAGACATATAATAAAACATTTACATATATTGTTAAATTATTACTTTAAATATATACTTTAAATTACTGTAAATATATTACTTTATTTTATATACAGTAGCTGATATGATTTGGATGCTGTTGTTATTAACTATCGAAGTCTGTTTTTATAGCTTTTAAAGTCATGCAATGTCTAAGCAGGAACACATCATATCACGTTTTTTATTTATTTTTTAAGAATTAATAAAATCGATTGTCCAGCCTAATTTTAAAGAACTCTACTTGTGAAACTTTTCACAGCCTGTATATATATACACAATACTGTTGACAGCAGGAAAATTCCTATTCTTTACTCTGCAGCTTATTAAAAACAGTACCCAAGCTGATTATTTTTACACAGAAGAGTGACACAGCTTCGCGTTGTGAATCTGTTTCTCCATGTTTACAAGAAAAGTGGAAAACAGTAATACTACCTGCTATTTAGATACATATATTTAGATATTTAGATCCTCAGTGCTTGTACTATTGATTGCAGTGTTCAAATACATGTGGTAAAGAAAAAAACAAAAAACAAGTCATTTATTTCTTTATCAAATTGGCTAATGTCCTGTCCTTGTTAGTTAGTTACTTGTGGCTGTGTTTCTGTGACACAGGTTCGCGTTGTGAATCTGTTTTTCTAAGAAAACATGTGTCAGTCTGCCCGTGGGGGGAAGGTGGACTGTCTTTCATTGGAAGACTTGCCCTATTCTACTTTGAAAATGAAGAAGCTGAGGAAACAGTTGTGAAACCAGTTTGTTTACAAACAATGTAGACACAGAGACTCAGACTTTGTGGAGTGAAATCCGGCACAGCCAGCACTCCCATGAGAGAGAGAGAGAGGAGCAGAGCAGAGCAGAGCAGACCAGACCAGACCAGACCAGACACAGGGGTGCGAAAACCGAGCGATCTCCCCAGACTGTACACCCGTTTCAAAGCGGGTCAACTTCTTTCCTAATCCTAGTCCTGATCACATATCACTCCTGTCCTGCCCCTCACCGTGTACCCCAGCCAGGCGCTATTCGGCCGCAGCGCCAGGCGAATGCGCAACATTAATGTAGGGCTTGCGGGTTTGCGCCCAGCGTACTGCTGTGTACATACAGTACAAACATGTTGTGATATTTAGAAATATAAAAAATGTCAATATACTGTAGTGTCCATATTTGCTATTTTCGTTTTTCAAAGAAATGTTTATTTGTTAAAAGAAAACTCATAGTGATAGCGTGATTTGAACACCCAACCTCATGCTTATAAGTCAGTCACTTAAGCTATCATGCCACCCATGCAGTCATGTGACAATCACTGAAACAGCAATACCACATATCAATGGATATAATTAATATAATTATATCATTATTAATTTCTTTAGATACACGATTCCATATTATATTCCCTATTAATCAAATTCTAAAAGTATGCTTTTGTTTACTCCGATAACGAGTGTATTCACAGAAAAGGTTAAAACGATCAATTTTCACAAAGTATATAAACGTACAGTAATATGGTCAGAAGGAGCACGTTTAAACGTTTCCGAAATAACCACACGTAAGATTTTGATGCTTAAAATGTTTAGGGAGAAATGGAATACTGGTTTGTATTTTTTCTTTCAACTGCCAAGACCAGCCATATACAGTACAGTTTACATACAGTAATATGTTTATGTTCCTAAATTAATATATTTTATGAGCACGTGAAAGGCATACTTTGTATGATTGGAAACGAATGCGTGATTGGATCAACTAAATGCTGTGGTGTTACTTTTTGTCAATGAAAAAATAAAGTATTTTCGTTTACATGTGTAAATGTGGACCAGGGTAATACTTTGAGTTTAAAGCTTGTCCAAGGTCATTCATTATCAATACTATTAGTAATATCTTCAGTAAAGATTTTGATGCATAAGATATTTATGATAAAGGTGGTAAGTTGTGTACTTTTGTCCAACTGAGCAATCTTGCTTTTAGAAAATATATCGACTTTTTAAAGTTTAATTATTAACATGCTGTAATACACAGTTTAAATTTAAAAGCCTAAAGCTTATACAACTTAAATTCTTAATTGAATAAAGAATGTCCATCAGCAATGATCGGGATCCGAACTGAGTGTTTTCTGGTGACAGCTCAAATGCTGTACAGAATAGGTTAAGCTTTATTAGCTCCACCTGCTGGTTTAACAAGGTGATTCCGGATACTATTAACATAATCTAATTTCCATATGGTAAATTGCAGTATATTGCAACACGCCCACCGCGTTGTACCGCAGTGTACCCCACTCATTTTGAATGTGTGCATCTGTATTTAGAAAATTATTGATCTGTATATTGACAATAAAATCCAGAAGTTGCTGTAAGCATGGGTAAGTAAATATTTAGTAGTTTTTAATATGTATTCTCATACCAGTAAACATTTGTAGTCTATCCTTTTGTGGGATAGAATACTGTACAGTAAAATATAAATTTACTATAAAATATAATATTTCTATTCAAAAACATTCTACTTCATCATAAAAGTCATAACAGTACTGTAAGGCAACACAGGTTTTGTGCATTTCTGGGATATCAGCAATGTTAAGTAATTGAATGCTTTTTGTCCCACATTTCACACTGCACCACAATAACCACAATAACATACTCCCTGAGCTAAACCGATTCACAGTCTCCAGCAAGGTTCCTTACTTAAAGGAATTCTACTACAAACTAGAGAAAAGTATGCTCCCTCACAGGCCTAACAACTTTTAAAAAACAATTGTTAGATTTTTTAGCAATAGTTACCATGGGAGTTTACATTTTTAAATGTATGAACCTTTATTTAATCTTTATTAATATAGCAGTAATAACAACAGCAATAATAATAAAATAATGTATTCACTAACAAGATTATAGTTTCTGTAAAGTCATTGAGACGTTTTGTATACTGTATATTTAAAATGTCTGTTCTCCCACATTTCTCTGGCCTGTCACTAAGTTCGCAACAGAGGAGCATCACAATTCTAGAGCCAACAGCTTAGCTGTTACCGCACATCTTGCACATAGATGTGGGTAGTGACTATAGTTTTCTTCATAAGTGTAGAATCCTAGGCCCTTGTGGTTGTAAAATACTCCAGTCACCCATGATACCCATAATAAATTACTTTACTATGTCGAGTATTTAATTAATACCAGCATATCAAGATTTAAAATTTGATCTATGTCATGTTGGAACACCGACACACTGGAGCTTTTATCTTGTCAATCAATCAATCAATCAATCAATTTATCTAATGGACAACAATATAGCATGCAGCAGTAGTTGCTAGCAATGTTCTGGTGTATGCAATATATTATGTCCAAGTAGTGCACAGTGAAAACTGTATGTCCATGTAGCCATTACGGGTGATTTGCTAAAGGAGGTGCACGTTGGCTTTTTAGCAGTCTTATTGCCTGGAGGTAGAAGCTGTTCCGTAATCTGTTGGACTTGACCGAATGTTTTGGTACTGTTTACGGACAGTAGGAGATAAAACAGTTTGTGACTGGGGTCCTTGAGAATGGACCTGGACTTCTTAAGACTGTACCTGTGTTAATCAATGTTGTTCTATTTTTCCAGTCCATATCATTAGAAAGAGGCCAGGCACTTCTAGGAACAATTATGTATAAGGTTAAGAAATTTGCTGAATTATCTAATACTCAATTTATTGGTTGAATTGAAAATAATCTGTAACACCACGCAAAGGTAAAGTGGTGTTCTATTTCCAGAATTTTAATAAGTAAACTCATTTGCATCTGTCCATCTGATCAGCTCTTTCTCCCTGGCCTCGTGCAGGGAGTTGTGCAATGCTGTTGCTATCACATGGCTAGACCACGAGAAGAATCCTTCCTTTTAGAGCAGGTGAGGTGGGAATTTAATCACTGTGTGTTTGCAACTGTCTCCTGCACTGATACAGCTCCTACAAGTAGAGAGGTCAATCCATTAATACTGTTGACACCTGGCATGCCTGCTGCATGCTGAAGACTCTGATTGCCTCATTCCCCACTCATCTGCTTCCTCACCTACCAAGTGAAGAGCAGGCTAAAAAACAGGTTGATGGTTTTCATAACAAATGAACATCAACACATTAAGACACCTACCAATTACAACTTAGGAGCTAGAGGGTTTCAGAGACAAACTTAATTCACTCAAGTCTCTGAGAAAGCCAATAAATTTGAAACAGTTAGACTAATTATATGATTAGACACTACATCATATGCCGTATATATTATATAGTAGGCTCAGATTCATGACTTTCTGTTGCAGGACTTTTTACTTTACTGTACATTATTTAGGTTTCCTGTTTACTTTTTAAAGATTATCACTTTATAATGAAGAAAGATATAAGATGTGTAGAAGGGGTTAACTGATTCCTTTCTGCACAAGGACTGGACTTCTTGTGACACAAGACATTCCAGGCTTAGAGTTATGGCAGGAAAGGGGATACCTGATAAGGATTCCAGATACCAGCTAGGAACCCCCCCAATGAAGGAAACCTAAAACCAACCATCAAGAGTGGTCAAAGTCTGGGGACTGTCCGAACACCGTGACCTCTTCCCATTACCATGGAAACGAACTACGTCAAAAGTGGTCGAAAAGTGCTATATAAACTGGAAGTTTTGTACCTGTATTATGAACAATACTTTGGTCTTATTGTTCCTTGCATGCAATAAAACTCAGCTGTTTAAACTTCATCTTGGGATCCAGAACGTATTTGTCTGTTACAACAATAATAATTTAGTAAATATGAAAACCTGTTAATTGTTTTGCATATTCAGTAGTTGTCCCTTGTGCACAACTCTCTCTCATACTAGCGTTAATCCCGCATCAGCAGGGTCCGCTTGTTGGCATGCCCTTCTCCATTTGGTGGTTTGAACCAAATCATGCAATAAAACTCAGCTGTTTAAACTTCATCTTGGGATCCAGAACGTATTTGTCTGTTACAACAATAATAATTTAGTAAATATGAAAACCTGTTAATTGTTTTGCATATTCAGTAGTTGTCCCTTGTGCACAACTCTCTCTCATACTAGCGTTAATCCCGCATCAGCAGGGTCCGCTTGTTGGCATGCCCTTCTCCATTTGGTGGTTTGAACCAAATCTTTGAGCTGACATTGCCATTAAATGCGACTGAGAATACTCCAACCGGCGCGTCGCTCCGCCTGCCGTCGGAGAGGGGGTCGGAGAGGGGGTCCGGGGGGGGGGGGGGGGAGTCCCTTGTGCACAACTGATTTTATAAAAGGAAAAATGTACAGGTCACATGATATGTTGGCCATGTTGGCTGTGATGTAGAACACTTACATGCCATCTCCTCGGGTAGCTTGTGTATATGTAATGTAAACTGGAATAAACCTCTGAAGAGTCAGAGCACTTGAAGAATAACACAAATGTTTTTCACAAGTTAATATGGCTGATTGGTTATGTAGTTTCGTTGGCATTTTATATTTTATTTTCTTTTATTTTCTCCACCAATCACTGTGCCACTTTGAATGAACTTTTAGAACTGTGATCCTTAAAAGAGAGGAGGCTGCATTTAACCCAATAAATCAATATGGAAGCTATAAATCAATCAATACTTTTTAAAATGTGAAAGGTGAATGACAAAAATGGCTGATTATGTTTTCGGGACGTCTTAACAAGAAAATCTGTGTATTCTTTTAAACAAATTTACTAAAAAAGCAGTTGCTTTAGTTGAAAATTATCATTAATGGCACCATGACATGAATGCAATACTGTATATTATCACAAAGAGGAGGTATTACATGGATAATCTTGAAATTTTACACATATGTACTGTAGGTTATAGTTAACTAATGTGTGTCACCTAGAACATTTCTAGTTAATTTATCCTACTCCCACAAGTAATTTAAACAACCGAAAATGAGCTTAAAGAAAAATTAGGCACCAGTTTTACCTATTTCTGCTGTATAACATCAATTACCCAAACTAATGGTGTGCAATACCCTAGGATGATGACCATGTATGGACTTAAAAATAGAGTTTTACTGATTGACATACTTATACCTGTTTTCCAAAGGTACATTCACATTACATTTCAGGCAACATGTGTGCATGAAACTTATCGGATCCTTAACCTGCATATAGGAGTACAAACAACCATATGGGAGAAATCCAGTGAAATGGGGAAGTGAACTCTCTTCAGAACTGTCTTAACTCCTCCTACATTCTCTTTCTACAGGATGGGACAACACTTGGAATATGAGAAGCTACCATATTTTATATTATATTCTACTTAACATTATCTACCTGACAAGAGACAATTCAAATCCAGCTTGATATTAAAAATGTTAAGTAAAATAGATTTGCTGAATGAATTCTCATTTTTTACTAAAAATAAAATCTGTTTATGTTTTTTCAATGAGAAACAAGCGGAACCCATCAGGACAACTAGTGGTTTGATCATTGTAAGGCTGATAAAGTGAAATACTCTTCAGGTAGCAATTGCAGATATATTGATATGAAAATTATTTATAACACAATATTTTCTGTTTCAGAATGGAAGGAAAAGGATTTACTCCGGCCTTCATAAGGTCAAAACCCACGTTGTGCATGATTCTATGTATCCCATGTGTACAGATGTAAATACAGTGTAGTGTAAAACTACAGTGTGGTAATATTTGTCAGAAGACACATATGTTCTTCCAAAAAATAAGTAGCACTTAATTTCATTTCAGGTTTTCAAAAATAAAATGGCAGTTAGTGAACAGAAAATTCAGCCTTGATTCAGCATGTTTTACCAGTCAATTTCACCACATGGACATACTCTTCACTATGGTTCACAGGCATGAAGGAAGCACAATTAGCTGTGCTTAAAGAGGTACACGCCTACTTACATGAAGCAGCAGCACAGCAGCCAGGAAGGACTGTCCTTGACAGTAGCCAATGTCTTCATCATATACTGAATAGGCCTGGAAATTCAAAAAGAACAGACACATTATTAACACACACCTCCACATACAGTGGACAGCCCAACAGGACCAGGAAGATTCAACATATTTCATCATGTCAAAAACAATGGAAACAGCAAGTTGTTTCTGATGCTGTAATATTAAACATTTTGTTGACTTTTTTAAAGTAGGCTTTTGCATATTATTTTATTTATCGTCACAGCTGGAGAACACACAAAACATTCAAGAATCCAGTAGCCAGCAGCTAAAGATTTTACATCAACACAAAGTCTCAAACAGATGGCTGTATGAGCTCAGAAGCACTTTTTTAGAGTTTAAGCTGTATATTCATTCAAAGCCCACTAGCATCTAAAGTGAACTGTTGTGTGTTGGAATGTAATATAAGATTAATTACTTTCCGTTAGTGCCTTAAATCAAATAATTTCACCAAAGTCAAGACCACGTAATCTATTAGGCAATATTACACTGAAGAAGACCAAGGTGGAAACATTCATAGATACAGTAGAATGCAGCTTTTGGAATTTTTAATGACAATGTGAACCAGAAAAACGTGCAGCTAACCACATTATTTAGGGACATTATGTGTGGATATGATTTTGAAAACCTGCAGGTTTTTGTGGGAGATATCTTCTCTTTTTGTCTCTGAATCCCATGAAAATAGTAATTAATTCTACTCTGCATTACCACCTGACATCCAGAGTTCAGTTCTACATTATTGTTTTGCTGATGCGCTTAATAAAATATTGTTTTCTATGAAATAATATTTCAGTTTTGATTGCATTGGCAGGAATAAAATTAACAATGCTTTAGCTGCAGCCAGCTTATTTTCTGACTGTAGTTTCATCAACAGTCAGCATGTATCTGCAATGTGATGTGCATAGAATGCAATTTATGTCCTTCATGTCTTACTTTGTATTAGGTTAAGTTATATTATTTGCAATATATTCATCTCCCACATCCAGAATGTTCCAAAACACAACAAACAGGCACAGAACAAAGATAGATTTCAAGGACAAGTTGGACAAATAGCCAGAAAGGACTTTGCAAAGCTGTGTGAGCTAAATCACCAATTTGATTGCCTTGATACCATACCTTGAAATAGAGCTACCTGATGTGAAATGACCAAAGGCCAATTATATTATATTACTGTTCTAGATACAAATTATCTTCCCCAGAGGTGCCATGTTTGTGATAACTTCCTCTCCCTGCAGGACACAACTGACCCTGTTGTGGAAATGTCCAACAATTTCATTTCCCTTTCCCTGGAGACAGCCCTGTTCTAAAGCTATTTATGAGCCAAGTACTCAGACAGATTAAGATAAGAAAGCTAGTGATTGCTCTGACACACACAGCTCTGTAGAACACACTGCTGGAGTTCATTGTTCTTCACTCTGCGTTTATATATTTATGATGTAATTAAAACCACTCAGACATGACTCTGTACAGAGTAATTTCCTGATCCACAAAAAAAATGGAGAAGTCACAATCATTCCGGAAATGAGCATGACTAACGTCCATAATTCTTTGGGCTCCAAGACAGAACTAACTCCATACTTACCGGGATCTCCTTTCTACAGGCAGCAATAAGAAGTCACAGCAACAACAGACAGTCACACCTGAAGTAAAGCACTAGTATATGCAATCATAAACAATAGGTTTTAAAAACTGAATTACTGATCAACTTAATTGAATTAATTTTCTTTGTCTATGAAGATCCAAAAGTTTAGAAGCCAAAAGAAAAATACACACAGTAAAAGTACTCTACTTCAATGGCCCTTCACCTACTGGTGTCCAAATACCCTGTCCAGGGGTTTTGCACCAAGCTTATAACAGCTCAGACAGGCAGGGCATACAACTCACTTAATTATTTTTGTTTAAAAACTTCAAGTTAAACAAGTAACAGGTGAATATATACCCTGGATCTCACTAACTAAGGTATTTTTGTCTGATATTTTTTCTTTTCTGTGTAGCGGAAAGGCTTATTAAAAATACAGGAATTAAGTTTGCTGCTCCCTTGCCAGTCCCTCTTTCCTTCATCTCAGTGGTGCTGGACACAGAGAGGCCATTCCATTTGGTTCACATTTAAGGAGTTTTTCTAGCTGATATAGCTTCCTGATAAGGAACAACTCCCAAAGCGGAGACATCAGCCACCCTAATAAATGGTCATCTCTGGCGCCTTACTGTCTGGGAGATTCCAAGGGAGAGTCTCATCCCAAGTTGTTAACAACCCCAAGGTCAGAGTGCACTGTTACTCATCCTCCACCTAGATCAGCCAATCAGGAACTGGTAGGGCAGGGTAATCCCCCATGGGTCTCAAATGCCCACGGAACTTTCAACCAATGAACTACCATAGTTCCTCCAGGTAAAACAGGCAGCACAGGGCTCCTCCGGTGCTCCTCCTGGAAATTTTCAGACTCAGCTCGGACAATCACGTAACGGCCAGCGTGTCCGAGTGTCAGGACTTTACTTTGTTCTAAGAGTCGAGAATGGAGGTCGCCAGCGCGTAACTAAAGGATCCACCTGAGGTTAGCCCAGCAGCAAGCCTCGTGAACCCACCGCCAACTCTCACCTGATCAACAAGTGAACTGGAGCCTATTCCAGCAAGCAATGGGCTCAAGGCAGGTTACACCCTAGACTAGAAGACAGTCCATTGCAGGGCACACACACACAGGCAATATGTTTTTAACTTTGGTAGGAAACCAGGGTATATAAAGGAAACCCACACGAACAAGAACAGACCTAAAACTGTTAGGCAATTGTTCAGGGTTACTACAGAGGGGATTTTAATGTTTACTAATGACTAATAAGTTGAAAAAAAAGACAGGATGTGACATTTAATATGGAAGAGAATCACAAAGGCTGTGCTTGTTCGGAGAGTGTGAGTAACACAGTAAGTGCGCCAGGAGCGGCGGCAAACACCATGGCAATGGCAACATCGATTCTCTGTGAAAGCTAACTGTAAATGATCCATGGCTGTGAGCATGCAAACTGCAGTGAAACTCCACCAATAAAGATCAAGATCGGAGAGACAGAGCAAGAGAGAGGGAAGGGAGTGAGAGAGAGAGATAAAGAGTAGATTGCTACAAAACGAGCGAGGTACACTGTGGTACAACATCGCATCACAACGTGTCATAACGTGTCTTATTGCGTCATACCGCATAATACCGCTGTTATGATAATAGTATCCGGAATCACCGCCAAGTGGAGCTAATAAAGCTTAACCTCTCATGTACAGCATTTGAGTTGTCACCAGAAAACACCCGGTTTCGAATCCCAATCACTGCTGAGGGACAATCTGTATCCAATTAAGAATTTAAGTTGTATACTCTTTAGATTTTAAATTTTAAACTGTGTATTACAGCATGTTAATCATTAAACATTAAAAAGTTGGTATATTTTATAAAAACAAGATTGCTCAGTTGGGCAAAAGTACACAACCTTCCAACTTCATCATAAATATTTTAATTATGCATAAATATTTTATGTATCAAAGTCTTTAACTTGGTAATTTACATGGGTTCTGGCTTTAACGTGCTTGTTCTAACATTATTAAGCTTATATTCTGGACTTCATAAAAAGTTATAATGTTTTATCCTTTTCCAAGAATTCGTACAGTACAGTAGTAAGAACACCACTTGCCGTTATTGTAAGAAGATAAATGTAGTGATTTAACATCACTTGATAGCTATATCAATATGGAATCTTGTAACTAAGCAGCTAAAGTATCACAAGTGGATGTTTTGGAAACATTTTGATATTTGTTTCTTTAAAAAAAAACTTCTATTGTTCTTGTAGTGGTTATGAGCACTGCAATGTAGCGAGCTGCACCCAGACGGTTCAAAGCACGATCAGAGCATTACTTTTGGCTTGGTTCTCATATAGCTGAATGCATAAAAATAGTCCACTATTATAACTTGTTGTTGGCTCTGGCGTGAATTTGTGTATCTGGATAAATTAAGTGATGATATTGTGATTAAGGATTTCTTATCTAAATTCTTTAAGTTAAACAAAGGAGGGAAGAAGGGTTATTTTTACAATTGGCACTCAAAGATTCAGATTTATTAATTCCCCTCATGTAACTGAAATGGATAAAGAAATCATTTAGTAGTTACATGTATTGGAAGGCGCTCTGTTTTATTAACAGACACTCCGACTCAAACCTGTGTCGTACAGTGATATACAGTAGACATGGGTAATGTCATCCCCATTAAACAATGTGCTTATTGCACACATCCTTCTAAACTAGAAGCATTGCAGAAGGTGATAAAGACTTTAATTTAGATACATCCTATTTGGATCTAAATCAGCTATCTTGGGTGCCTTTGTGTACGGACCCCCCACCTGACTCTGAGTAGAGCCGGCAGATGCGACGGACGTGGAAGCACAATAGTTGGGGAGGACTTCAAACAAGAGTAAAGCACCTTGGCTTCCAGACCCCACTCCCGACTGGCCGAGTGTTCTCCTGGCCAACGTACAGTCCAAGGAGAACAAGACGGACGAGCTAAAGGGAGGGTTATGCCAACAGCGGGACATCAAGGACTGATGTATTCTCTGTATCACCGAGACTTGGCTGACCCTCAATACAATTGACTCAGCTGTTCTGCTTGACAGATTCTCTTCCTATCATATGGATTGATCTGGTTCAGCTGGTAAGAAAAAAGGCTGTGGTGTATGCGTTATGAAAAATAACTCTTGGTGTTTAGACATAAAAATTCTGAAGCAATTTTGCTCTCTGGACCTGGAATATCCAACTGTGAAATGTCATCCTTTCTATCTACAGTAACAAGAGAATTTTCATCTGTAATTATGTCTGCGGTATATATTCCACCCCGTACAGATATGAAAGGAGCACTCAGGGTATTATATGCCACCATTAACACTATGAAACTGCTTACCCTGATGCTGTATCCATTGTTGCAGGGGACTTTAATCAGACCAATCAGGGAAAAGTTCTTTCAATATTTTACTAGCATGTCTCCTGCTCATCTAGGGGTGTGAATACTCTTGATCACTGCTACCACTATCAAAGACACTTACCACTCTATCCCTTGGCTGCACTACAGACAGTCAGATTATCTGTCAGTGCTTCTCCTGCCGGCTTACAAGCAGAAGCTGAAGCAAGAGAATGTGTAAACAAGAACAGTACAACACTGTACAACACTGGACAGAGGAGAGAGATGAAGTAATGCAGGACTGCTTTGAATCTGTGGACTGGGCCATGTTTAAATTTCATTAGCAAGCCTGCAACTACAGTTGTCACTGTTTTTACTAAGAAATGTGTGAATGACTGTGTGCCTACAAAGACAGTTTGCTTTTTTTCCTAAGCAGAAACCATTGTTTCATAGTGATATTCTTAGTGAGCTGTGGGCTTGATAGAAGGGTTTTAAAACTGGCAACTTAGACCGTTATAAGAAGGCAAGGTATGACCTGCGGAGTGATATCAGGGATGCTTAAGGCAACATCATGACAAACTAGAAATACAAGCTGCCTCTTCTGATGTGCAACAGATGTGGTGGGGTTTTCAGACAATAACAAATCATAAAGCTTAAATAAGCAGTGTTACATCCACTGATACCGATTTCTCTCTACTGGATGAACTGAATGCCTATTACGCTCGATTTGAGAAGGGAATCATGGAAACGCCAGCGCCAGTGTTTCCCAGCTGCTGATGATATGGTCTCATATATAGCGGATGATGTATGTCATGGAGGCCGAAGTCAGGGCAACTTTCAGATGGGTGAACATATGTGTCATGATTATAGTCCCCCCTCCTTAAGGGTGCTCCAGTCCTTTCACTTTAGACTTTATTATGTCTACCTGATCCCTTTTTCCAGCCCACCTTAAAAGCCAGGCGCTGACGCTCATCCTGGCTCTGCATCTGGTTTCCGTACCGTGCGAGTCCGGGACCTGGAAGCGCCTGGTCTTGTTAAGGTTTTAACCTCTGTTCCTGTTCCTAGTCCGCCGGTTCCGACCCGGTTTGTGTTTTTAATTCCGTGTTTGGATGGATCACCTGGCTATGGACTTTCTCGTGTGTTTTTGGATACCCTCTATGGATTACTCTTTAAGATTGTTTGCCTCGGCCACACCTTCCCCGTGCACCAGCGAACTTTGGACACGCCCCCCTGTTTTCAGCCCCGTATTCCTGCATGACGTTTTCCTAGTGTTTCCCCACTTCTTCAGATTGTGTCGTCCGCATAGGGTCCGGAAAGAACTGTTCGTTACAATATGGAAGGTGACCATCCTGGACAGTGTTCCTGGATGGGTCCTATGTAGGACAAATTGGCCATGTTTTTTACAGATATTTTTAATCTTTCACTTTTACAATCTTCTGTTCCCATTTTAAGAAAACCACCATTATACCAGTGCGGAAGAAAAATACTTCTACCCGTTTCATGATGATAGACCATCACTGGGCAAATTAACAGTAATGATGAGACAGCCTACAGGGATGAAGTTAAGAACCTTGTGGAGTGTTGCCTTGACAATAATCTCCACCTCAATATCACCAAAACCAAAAAGCTGGTTATCAATTTTAGAAAGCAGGATGGGAACCACGATTCACAACAATGGGGTGGCTGTTTAGATGGTTGGCAGCTTCAATTTCCTATGTACCTTCATTACTAATGATTTAATGTGGTCCCAGCATGTAACTAAAGATACAATGAAGTACTATCTTCTGTAGCTTGTGTGAATAAGAAATCTACATTTTTGCAAAAATATGCATAGTTTTAATTGACTTTTAATACCATCTTGATTTGGATAAAAACAATGACAGCATTAATAATACTTTTTGAAATACCAATCCATAGGAACCACTGTTCGTAGATTTTTATTTACTGTATTATTTTTCAGTAAATCATGTTTGGCATGTTTCCACTCAATCCACCCATATTGCTTATTAACTGAAAAGCATAGTTCAAATATTCCCATGAAAATACTATATTAATATAAAAAAACAGTCACAAAGTATTTTAAATGCACCATAAGTAACAAAACCTTAGCACATTATAAAACAACAGAATCACAAAAAAAGGTAGTTCCTGTGAACAGCAACTCTTCAGTATGCTCTTGTGGTAGGATTCAGAGTAACCCTACTTCATTGAAGTCATCCTAGCTTTCTTTTCCAGCTTAAACCAACAGGAGCTCCTTCCACTATAATTATAGCTAATGACCAGGGAGCTTTTAACCAAGCCTCCCAGTTTTTCTGTGTGTTTCACTAGACATCCTGCTTGTGGTGCACTGTTAGCCAAATTTATATTCTATTTCCAAACAATTTATCTGCCTCCGATTTACAGCCCAGCAGTGCAGTATGCTCATTAACATCTAAAAAAGGGGGGTAGAACCGTATCACAGAAATCAATGCCCTCCTTATAACGAATATTGATCGCTGCAAGCTGCCAGCAGGACAGAGAAATCAGCGCAAAAGCTAGTTAGCTTGAAAATAACACTTACAGATAAACAAAACCAAAGGCTTCAGAACAAAGAACAGAAGATAAAGACTTTCTTATCCAGCATCCTTGCTCTCCATAATACAAACAGTAAAGAGGCATTCTTGTATTGCTTTTTATAATCTATTTTCCCTGTTGAAATGAACTATTGAGAAAAGAGCTTAATCAAGTGTTTTACACAAGAAATGTGTGCAATGCCAAAAACAAAACACAGGTAAATCTTTAGGCCTATGTGCAAATAGCAGATAGGCCAAGCACTTGAAGCAAGGGTTTCCAATGGGTAGAATCGAGAGTTCAGCTAATTTGCATTGCCTCCTGGAAAATGTCAGATCTTCTAATGCAGTGTTGCTATCTAAACATTGTATTTTAATAATTCGATTTTAATGTTCGATTCATCACATTTGCAGTAGTTGCTGTATGCTGCACAATGCCTCAGTACACAGCTGACTGGTGACGTAATGGTTATTAGCATTCATTATAACATCTTTTCACAATTGCAAACGTAAATACACTAAATAAGATAACCGCTTATCTGAATTGCATTTATAAATCCCTTTTTTCTGAGTTCTGTGATCATGTGTTATTTATTGTTGACTTACAATTACAGACAGAAGTGTTTTAAAGAAAACACTAAAAATAACTGCAGCAACAGCATTACCAGTTTGTAGCCTCATCTAGTCAGATCTCACAAGCTAAGTAAGGTGGCCTAAAACAAAACTTAATCTAAAAAATAAGAACTGATATACAATACAGCTTGTCTCATAATGCTGGGGCCCTGGGTTCAATTTCCAGGCTGCTATCTGTGGGAGTTTGTACGTTCTCCCCTTGTTCACATGGGTTTCCTCTGGGTGTTTTGATTTCCCTTTACAGTCCAAACACAAATACTGGTAGGTGAATTGGCTTCTGGGAAAATTGGCACTGGTGCGAGTGTGTGCATATCTTTTGTGTCTGTGCCCTGCAAAGAACTGGCATGCTCCCCTGTTATCCTATATACTGTAGGATAAAATGGATGGATGGATGGATGGATGGATGGATGGACTTCAAAGAGAACACAGGGCTCTAGGCATATGATAAGATGTGTCAGATCTTCTTGATTTAGCTGCTTCTTGCTGGTGCACTCTGGGTACAGTATCTTCATCAAGGTACAGCAGCAATGTCCTCAGCTAGGATTTGAACCTTACAACCCTCCTCCAGCCAAGGGTCCATAGTCCTACCCATGACTACAAACAGATAATATTTATGACAAAAAGCAACAACTATTTACTGGATTGTAAAGTCTTCATTTTCAACAAGAGAAAGACAGTAGTAATGGAGAGTTACATTTTAAAAGGACAGGTAAAAGAAGGTCATAGTGCCACTGTAAAATAGAAAAAGAAATGGAATGAATGCCTTGTATAATATGAGTTGACAAAATATTGATAGAGCAATTATGTCAAGGCTGTTGGTGCAGTGAAGTCTTCCCACCTTCTCAAGGTCTCTCAATTGGGCTAGAGTCTAGATCATTTTGACAGGCAAGCAAATTAGGAAATGAGTGATAAAGAGGATTTGTGCTACAGCTTTAAAATAAGTCTCTGTACATACAGGTTTAATGAAGGAAGCACAACCACAGGATGCTTTACAGAAATAAGCATATAACATATATAATCCCAGCAATGAAATTATAATGTGAGGCTGTATGTAAAATGTGAATGTAAAACTTATGGTTGGTTTAGATGGAGGGAAATTACACCAGTACCTTGCAAAAGGGATGTGTTAATCGCTGATACTACCTAGACAGCTGCTGTAATATACGACATGACATGATATCACTTTATTAGCCCGATACAATTTCTTGCATTAGGAATTCGTCTTTTCGCATACCCCAGCTTGCTCTCCATGAGACACAGACACACAGACAGGGAGAGAGAAGCTTGAGGTCAGAGCACAGGGTCAGCCATTGTACAGTGCCCCTGGAGCAGCTGGGGTTAAGGGCCTTGCTCAGGGGACCAATGGAGTAGGATTCCTCTGACGGCTGCGGGATTTGAACCGGCAACCTTCCAGCCACTGCGCAGATCCTTAGCCAATACACCACTAAGCAGCAAAAGAGCTAGGCATTCAGTGACCACCAGCCCGACCTGCCTATATCATTTACAACCTCGAAAAAAAACTACCCGATGGTCTTCAACACTTCTATTAAGTTTTCACTTTTAAAGATGTTAATTATTTTGTTTGTGAGAAATTTCATAGACACTTCTGTTAGTTCTTATTTGTGGAGCTGGCAGTTCAGAAACATCTCAGGGGAATGACACAATATGACAAATGTTTCAAGATTCAAGATGGAGACCAGCCATGAACAAAAAATATATTTTTTTTAAACAAAGAATTAGGTAACTGAAGTGCTTTTAATCTTCCACTGCCAATAGAAAAGTTCTTAAATCAGGCAAATAAAGGCAAAACATAGTGATAGACATTGTCAGATTAAAAAGAAAAAGACAGTCTTTTTCTGAGTAAAGAAATAACTTTAAACAATAAGGATTGGCCACAATTAAGACTTAAACACAAAGGCATTTAATTCACTTAAAATGTATTTACCAATCAGGTTTTTAAAACTAAATTTTGATAAATAATACTCTCAGCAATTCTTAAGATAATATGGATGTAAGAAAAGCTACGAATGACACGAGCCTATTCAGCCCACCTTGTTCATTTGGTTTCTAGCTGCTAGTCCATCAAAGAATCCAAGATCCCAACAAATCAGCTTTATAAACAAGGCTTGGCAGATTGTTTTTCACAACAAACAAGTGCCTCCTGTTTCTGTCCTCTGTTCTGCAGATACAGTGAATCAAACCTTACAGATCAATAGGAGTAACCACAGAGTTTATACTTATTGATGAATACTGACATACCTTGTACTGCATTTAATGTTAAATTGGTAATGTTAAAGGGAGACAGAATAACCAAATATAAAACATATCTGTTTCTTTATGATTGCACATTTGCTTAAATGGTGAATCTATAATTGAAATATTTTTTCTTCTACTCACTGTTTCCAAAAATGGAATTAGCAGACCTGAGCAATACATCTAGCTATTCAGAATGTGTGATGAATAATGCACCATGCATGCTGCATTACAATGTATTGTGATGCCAAACACGCTTTTGTTTTTTAAAAATAACGTGATGCAGGACTAAACTGCTTTGTAAAACCGCCAGGTGGCACAGTCAATGCTTAATGTGGTGTGTGGAAGCATTTGGGCTGTCACCAGAAAACACCTGGTTTTGAATCCTGGTCAATGCTGAGCCCCTTGGAACAATTTCACAAAATTTTACAGAATTTAATTTGTATATTGTTTTGACTATCATTAATTGTATACTATATATTATAGTATGTTAAATATCAAATTAATATTAAAAATGTAGGGCTGTAATTAGTAATAAGAAAACAATTTTACTTTCGATTTTGATAATGAAAAAATATATTTCACCCAACACTGTACAGTAGTGGCTTTAAAAGCATATAGTATCATACTGTATTTACTGTACAGATCCAGCCATTCAGAATGCGGGAGGGATACTACAGTTCTTTGTAAAATCGCCAGGTGGAGCTGTGAAAGCTTAATGGGATGTGTGGAGCATTTGGGCTGTTACCAGAAAACATCTGGTTTTGAATCCTGGTCTACTGTATGCTGAAGGACAATCTTTTTCTAATTATAGAATTTAAGCTGTACACTGTTTAGACTTTTATCAATTTTAAACTGTTATTATGCTGTAGCTTGTGAATGTGATGTGCCTTTTTTAGGTTTACATTCACATAGAGAAAATCATGAAACACTAAGGTAAATTTTGGTAGCAGAAAACAAAAACAGTACTGTGATGTAATACCATACATACAGTAATCTAATGCATGCACAGTAGATGGTAGTGATAGCTAAATATGAAAAACGTACACAACGGTATTCTACCCTCTTCATAAATATTTTATGCATCAAAGTCTTTAACTTGGTAACTTACAGTGGGTTATGGTTTAAATGTGCTTGTTCTAATATTATAAAGTTTATATATTTGTACTTCATAAAAAGTTATAACGTTTTTTCCTTTTCTAAGAATACGTAGTAAGACCACCACTTGCTGTTATTGTAAAAATGGTTGCACTGATTTAATACCACTTGATGGTTATATTAATATGGAATTGTGTAACAAAGCAGCTTAAATATTACAAGTGGACAATTTGGAAACATTTTAACATTTTTAAATTGTGTGCAGTGCCTATAGAGTGTTAGTGTAAATACAACAGTTTATTACTATGATCTTGCAAGTACGTACTTTTAAACGTTTGTAATTGCTATTCTTGCAAATAAATTTTGTATTGTTATTCAGTCTGTGTGTTAGTTGGTGGGCAAACATTCAAGGTGAAAATTCTTCCACAAGGAGGGTGCCTTTAAAACGCAGAAGCCAGCACCAACATTTTTCGGCTCTGTATGTTGCTTAAGCCATTTTAGTCTTTGGCATTTTAGTCGCAGAGGTCTAAAATTTGTCCCCATTTTTAATCATTCTGTGTCCGGATCTAAGCGGGTGAGAGAAAGTAGGAATAGATGCAGACAGAAAAAAGTGAATCCTGGCTTAAACTAAAATTATATTTTACCTTCATATTTTTCTTTATGTTAGCATTTTACTTATTTTCTGATAGTCAGATTCAACGTATATTTGCACAAAGTTTTGTATATTAATGTTTTTACAAGATGTGGTAGAAGTGCAACAAATCATTACAGCGAGAGTTTTAATATTATTGATTACTAACAGTTTATGTTAACACCTGAATTTCTTGTACAGTACAGAGAATGTGTTTATTTATTACTTCTGCTTGACCCTCTTCTCAGGAATATAATAAAAACTCAATAGTTCCAACATCTAATGTAACATCCAAACTAAATTCAAGGTCTGTTTCTATTCACACTAAGGAAAAACAAAAGTTTTTTTTACTGCCATAGAACAGGCCATTTGATTGCTGATTGGTAGGTAGGTACATTATTAATCCAATGTGGGAAATTCAAGTGCTGCAGCAGCCAGGCACAATCAATACAGTACAGTACAAATGTAGTAAAATACAATACAATACATTTAAAAAAATGGAATAAAGAATTACAAACAAAACAGAAAAGGCTCACACAAGAAAAAAAGTATGAATGTACAAGGAAGATGTAATACACAGTACAGATAGTACACACTCCCAGGCATATTGCACAGAGTAGGTAACTATTAACTATTTCAACTATTGCACAGTTGTGAATTATAAATAAATTGCCCATTTCACTTCCACGTATTGCACTTCTATAAACCAGATGTAGACAGAACACCAGTAAAACAGAGCACCAGTTGTTACAGAGAAATCAGGTTTCAGGTGTACAGGTATGGTGTCACAACAGGTCAGCGTTGTCTCTGCCCAAACATACCTTGGTTGGTTAGGTTGTAAAGTCCTATGGCAGTAGGCATGAATGATATTCTGTAACGCTCCCTGTCACACTGTGGTAGGATCAGCCTGTTGCTGAACGTGCTCTACATTCCGACAAGCATGTCATGGAGGGAGTGGGCAACATTGCCCATGTTGGATACTAATTTGGACACCACTCTCCTCTCAGCCACCACCTCCAGAGAGTCCAGATCAGACCGAATGACAGAACTTGCCTTCTTGATGAGCTTCTTCAGCCGATTAGCATCCCCCACTCTAATCCCAGAGATCCTCCCAGCACTGAGAAGCTACTACGGAAACCCAACGAGCTTTTTACCAGCACAAAGCTTACATCATCAAGGACTCTGGGACAAAGGATCTTTCAGTATAAAACTTAATTAATTTCATTAATCAAATGATAATTCTCGACACCTGAATTATTATTCCAAACAATGTTCAATTCATGATAGTACATGCATATTTACTTGTTCTACGAACAAGTGATTTAGTTGTATGAGACTGATAAAACCTACAAGTTAGACTGTAACACGTTTTAGTCAATCTGTATTTTAACTCTGGAGTTATGATCTTTGTAATCTCCAAGTGAATGATCAGCCATTCTTGTTCACAGCAAATCATTTCACAGATACATATTTTCTATTAATCTGTTGGTTATACTTCATATCTAAATCTGTGTGTGAGACTGTAAATTATTGTATTTGATTGGTTCTTAAAAGTAATCAAATACACTCGCAATTTACTGTTACAATTTCTGATTGTTAAAGCAATTTAAAACCCCCAACCTCCTACATGGTGTCTTTCAGGATTCTGCTTCTTGCTTTTTTGAGATGTGGATCTGTATTTATTGTGGGCTTGTATCTTCCCTAAATCAATAGCTATGGCAGAGCAGCTCGCTTTTAAGGGTTAACAACACCTACAGGTCGGCACCAGACACCAGTAGGCAAAGCAGATTGCTAAAAGAAACAAAAATGGGTCCCCCCAGATTACAAGAGAAACAGCTAAGGTAAAAAAAAAAGAATGATCTTCCCTTGGGCCTGACAGACCAAATAAATAATAGAAATGTACAATCAATATAACATAATATTCCAATATTATAATCAATATTATGAAGGAAAGCATGATTTTTTTGGTCTGGAGAGCAGATTTATATGTACACTATAGTAATGCAAATTTATAGATATTTCCAACCCGGTATACAAAAATACACAGAAAACAATACAAAAACTGTTCATAGCCTTGTTTAACTACGTTCTGTGAATTAGCCCCATAGTTTCAACAACTATAGGGGAACAACAACACAGCTCAAGAGGCTCCACAGCAAAATAATTAGTGTTTATTCTTTTTTCTACTTTTCTGGCTGAAATTACCCTTTACTTGTCATTTGCAACTTGCACACCTTCTTCCAGCAAGAAGGGAGCCCAGACTGAGAACTATAACACAGCGATTTAGTTCTGGTCCACGTCATTAGCCGGCTGTGATGGGGAAAACTTCCAGGGTTGCTTGTGCTTGAGTCAGCCAGGATATATAATCAATGACTTCTACTAAATGCAACCTATAAAAGTATGGTGGGCGAGGGAAGACAACCGCATTAAACAACACAGACTCTCACACATCCAGCACATCCCTCATGAAAATGTATTTTTGTCACAGTAGTTAAAGTGCCATCTAACTTCAAACTCAAAAACAATAACAAAATCACTAAGACAATCCTCAGCTGGGCACACATCTGCTAAGTACAACTGGACTACTCATAGGAGACAGATTGTAGTCAATGTTTATGTGTTCTGTTACTAAACTAATGATTTTGAATACCAAAAATGTAGGAAACGTTAATAACAGAAACTGAATATACTACAGTTTTATTTTGAACCGTGTCGGAAAATAAATACACTTCAAACTAAATTTAGTGATGTCCTTGATGAACTAAATAAGTAAAGTAAAATAAGTAAAGAGTAAGTAAGGGATAATTTAGCATGACAATTCGGGTATATACAATATTTAGTATTTTTCTGGTATTTTTCTTTAACAAATTAAAAACTAAAGACTTGTATAACTTTCATCACTGTATGTACAAATTGAACATGTAACTAAGTGCATGATGTTCAACTTTATTTATACCTTGGCAATCAGTATATTTGACCCCTCCTTTAGTTTTAAGAAGGCCTTTCAAGTAGTCTTTGAATAGGTTCTTAAAACTTCTCATGAAGGTTAGTTAGCTACACCTTTGCTTAAAATCATATTATCTGATTGATTAGAAAATAATAAATGATTTATAAAATATCTTATTTAAATTCTGAATTCTTCCCTATTTTATTTTCCTTTGCTTGTATCTCCTATCTCTATATCTTGCAAAATTGATTTTCTACTAACAGGTTTTCAGCCTTTCACACTGGCAAAAGGTTGAATATTTAAATCCTAAACATTTTCAGGAATAAACTGTGAAGTAATTATTTGAAATTCCCATTCCAACCACCTAGAAGTTTTCTGTGTTCACCCTACTTTAATACCCAGTGACAATCAAGATGACATCTATAAGCTCTAATGACTTTCCAAGGCTTTGTGAAAGTACCAAAATGATCCTCACACTGCACAAGACAAGAGTTAAAAGGTTAACATAAAACTACTCCAACTCCATGTTGCTTCCATGCTTTCAGTTACAGTGACACAGTTCCTCACTTGAAGCTCTTCAGTTAAATTGGTCAATTCCCTTTGAGACTATGAAAACAAATGCCCAGAAAATGTTGATATAAATCCCAAACGTTTTGGCATAAAGCACATGTGTGCTGTATGTACATGAAAGCAATAAGAGAAATAAATCAATATAAATAAAAAAGCAAAAATAAATAGGCCTCCAGCTTACCTTACAGATCTTGTAGAGAGAATCCTGTCCGTCACCATCTGAATCCTTGAAGTAATCATGTGCTGGGAAGGTGCGATGGATATCTCGGGTTATCACTCCATCCTGTGGGGACTCCTGCATGCAGAAAAGCACAGACTACTGAGAGCCAAACAGATAAAGAAACACTCCTGCACATTCCTGCAAACCTTTCCTCATTTCCTCTGCTTGCTGCAATGTACCAGCAACTAAACACAAGAAGATACAATACAAGAAACATGATACCCTTAATCATTTATAATAATAATTAATAATTGCTTACACTTATATAGCGCTTTTCTGGACACTCAACTCAAAGCCCTTTACAGGTAATGGGGACACCAGAACGCTCACCACACATCAGCTATCAGTGGGAAGGAGAGAAAAGTAATGAAGCCAATTCATAGATGGGGATTATTAGGAGGCCATTATTGGTAAGGGCCAATGGGAAATTTGGCCAGGACACGGGTTATACCCCTACTCTTTTCAAGAAACACCCTGGGATTTTTAATGACCACAGATAGTCAGAACCTCAGTTTTCCGTCTCATCTGAAGGACGGTGCCTGTTTACAGTATAGTGTCCCCATCACTATACTGGGGCATTAGGACCCACATGGACCGGAGGGTGAGTGCCCCTGCTGGCCCCACTAACACCTTTTCCAGCAGCTACCTTAGTTTTTCCCAGGATACCTCCCATCCAGGTACTGACCAGGCTCACACATGCTTAGCTTTAGT
Source organism: Lepisosteus platostomus (assembly GCF_059453375.1). Taxonomy (NCBI): domain Eukaryota; kingdom Metazoa; phylum Chordata; class Actinopteri; order Semionotiformes; family Lepisosteidae; genus Lepisosteus; species Lepisosteus platostomus. Next base: position 20,242,596 of record NC_142621.1, on the reverse strand, counting down.
GAGATGCCAGTTGTGAGTTATAGGGTGGAGCATTGACTTGGCACTTAGCACTGATATCTCACAAATCTTAGGCCTTAAATTTGAAACTGGACTGGGATGTCATGTGATGTATAGAATTTGCTGGTTAGATATGTTTGTGCCCTGAATTAATCTGACATGCCCCCAAGGTTAGAATCACATGAAATGTATGACTTCAGGATAGTTTTCAGGTTAATAAATGCATTGGATGGAAATGATCTGGTCATCTGGCATATGCTGGATTGTAGTAATTAACCTAATTGATCACCCAGTTAAAAAATACTGTATATCAAGCACTGGTAACATTTATTTTCATATACTGCTAGTATATCATGGTTCTGGGCTAAAATGAAATTGTTAATATTTTTTTCTTCTGGACTAGTTACATTGTTTTACAATAATAATTTCATACTTCGATTCCCATTCTAGAATGAATTTGAATTTTAAGCCTTGGAGGATAAAATGAAAGAATGTTAATGAAATAACAAGGTGATGGAAATAAGCATCAAATTTGCTACAAACAAGATCCAGGACTGACAGCACCCAAGCAAATTCCTAGAGCTTTTTGAACCGATAGAAAAAACGTTCTTATAATCATACGTGTGCTATCCTTGGCGTGGTCGTAAGCGTCCACGGTGTAAATCAATATCTACCTTTGATTCCTGTGTAACTTTTAATCATTTTTTTACCAACAAAACCACCAAGATGATCGATCACAAAGTCACCAGAAATAAGGTGAGCTGACTGGTAAAAAACGCTGTCATTCATTGTATTTTCAGTCATTCAGAAGCCTTAGTGGGTAAGAGTTCCTCTAGAAGCCTCAGGCTGCATGCCACTTGCTTTCTAGCTGTCAATCATTGACTCAGAAGGGGTAATCAATCAGTTTCTTATCAGTGCTCTTTTTTTCCACACCAGAAGGGAACTGAAGAAGGTTTTTTTTCAATGCATAACAGCAGATAAAGGCTCTCTAGCAGTGTCTAAAGGTTTTTATAGCAATTGCAATGGTTTTTATTGTTATTACTTTCAATATCTTTATGATTTATTTATTACATGCGAGAAATTTCTTTCCAGGTCCAGTCTCCACAAAACATTATGTACTGTAGAATTTTTTCTAATTGATCAATTTGTCCCAGATTTTTATCCAAGCTAGTAGTCACCTAGAACAAGGTTTTCAAATAATTCCTAGGACCCTGACAGGCCTAGAATTGAAAAGTCTGACCTCTGAAGACCTTTCCGCCTGCTGTTTTTCTTTTCTGTTTTTTTCACGTTTGTCTGCTGAGTGGAGACATTAAGAAATATAAGACATTTGACTGTTCACACTTAATGCCAAGGGGGTTAGCTTCAATTTAAGACCTGAACCAGGCTACTGCTATGTTCTGCTGCAGATATACAGATGCAGCCATTCAAAGTGAGCGGTACAGACACGTACCGCAGGTAATTGGCTGCGGTGTCGCGTATCATGACGTAAGATGACGCGGGGTACCGCGGTGCGTGATTGGTTGACCGACAGGGGCACTCGTGGTCCGTTGGTCTGTCGTAGAAAGACTTAATGTAAACGTCTTTACTGTGCCCGTTGTAGATATTGAATTTTACCACTGAAGGGAAATCTTAGTAGCTGAGCATAAAAAGAATAGGAGCATACTGTAACGCGTGTGAAGGCCATAAACGATATTAATTTTGGAACATAAACATACAGTATATAGCTGGTCTTGGTACTTTAAAGAAAAAAATACACACCAGTATTCCATTTCTCCCTAAACATTGTAAGCTTCGAAGTCTTTAACTAACGTGATACCGGAGTCAACAAGCATACTTTTAGAATTTGATTAAAAGGGAATATAATATGGAATCGCGTATCTCAAGAAATTAATAACGATATAATTATATTCATGTTGCAAAAGAACTGCAACGGACATAAAAACTCCCTTGCTTTTAACAGAGCGTTCCATAATTTCTAACTACGAAAATGCCAGGTGAAAGGATTTGTAAACATATTTTGTTAAAGCAAGTCAGTTTTTTCCGCAACACATAAAAGACATTTTTCCAAGAAAGTTTAGCCTTTGTCACTAATGAAACCACTAAATAAAGACATAAATATAGAAATCTTAAGATTTGTTTTATTTAATGTTGGTAGCAGGATGAACTGTCAGAGTGTATATTTTGTCGCAGAGTTGCTGCAAGATGTTAACAGTGAAAAAGGTATTTAGAAATGAGTTATTTCAAGATGAAAATTTTCAGAATAATTGCAAATCTAGCAGGATAGAGAAAGCACAGAAAACTGGCAGTTAGATTGATCAGATTAGTATGACAAGTCATTTAGCAAAGGGAATGAGAAGAGTGACAAACTAGTATACTTTAGATCTTTTTTTTCTGAACCAGGGAAAATCTGATCATGTTTCCCTATAACAATAATAAAAAACTTTATTTGATATATCACCATTAAAGGTGGCATCTCAAAGCAATACAGTAGATGTAAAAACAGATAAAAGGACCACAGATTACAAAGTAAATGCATATAAGAAAGGCAAGCAGTTAGAGGTGCTACCAAAATTAGAAAATGAAGCAGATACAGACACTAAGTCTTCTGAAAAGAAAGGTTCTGAGGTTAGATTTAAACTGGCCCTGGTGTGTGTGTGTTTGTGTCTGTCTGTCCTGTGATGGACTGGCGCTATGTCCAGGGTGTATTCTGCCTTGTGTCCGTCGCTTACTGGGATAGGCTCCAAATCCTCTGTACTGGATAAAGAGATTAGAAATGGATGGAAGTAAAGGCACTGTGTGGATGGAACTATACACAGTGTTAGAAACCCACTATGAAATGGCAGCATCTCACTGAGAATAAAACATTTTATAGTGCTGGCTTAAGGAAACAGCCTTTCCACCTCTCTTGCACATCAGTATCCATACCTAGTTATTTAAACAAATTGCCTCTAATTATAAACATCTTAATATGCTGGCTCTGTGGATCCGCATCAGCTATGTTTGCCCATTCCTTCAATTCATGTGCATCCAACACACAGTTCAACGCTAGCAACTACACAAAATCTAAAATATGAGCTCTACTTGCCACTTACAATACCAACAGTACCAGCTAACTTTAGTAGTGACATTTTCATGGATCTTTTTAACAATAAAATTTACAACATCAGACTTCAGACACAATTAAACAGTCCTCAAAAAAGTCTGGTACAAACATTTTCAGCATGGAATAAACCGTTACTTTAATGGTATAAACCTTAAATGGATTCATATTCTCAATAAGATTTGGTGCTCAGTAACATGACTTAGAAAATGACAGAAGACATACGTATCATGCTTATCCTTCTATTTTTCATAATCGTAAACTCCTTAAGGCAGTTACATTTTCTCTGTTCTGACCTGGAGTTACAGAGAAATTTAAATTCTAATAAGAGATTTGTAATGAGGAAAGTCATACCAATCACTCATACCAGGATTTGCAATTACAATACAAATACTTTCTTTCTGTATGTGTTTATTTTGCAGTTTGAGTCTATGGCATTCCTTTGGGGGTCTATACTCCAAGGCATGACTTTTTTATGGGAACATGACATTTTTTTAAAGTCTTTTAATGCAAGCTTCATATAAACCCTTAGCAGTGGTTACTGTCTGGAGCAGGTACTTGAATGGCACAGATTCATTGAAATGATTCAATTTCTTTTGAAAATATTTGGGATAATACATATTACAAAAATCACAGCCGTTGAATTATCCAGAAATTAATTTCTTTCAGGGTGTATTTAACCCCTCATGGATGGCATTGTATGAAATGAGTTTGTAGTTCCCCATTTGCCTCTATTATGAGATGCTGTGGACACTATTTTATACATTTTAGGAGTATCCATAGGAAGGTATGTTCTAGAAAGAGTGAACTTCTGTTTTGCCATTATTTTTAATAGGGGCGTTACATGTTTACACTTGGTGCTCCTACTAGAGAAGAGGATATGATTAATCTAGGCTTATCACAGAAACTGAAACACATCTGGTTGGTGAGTCTACTGTGGGTAAAATGTTACTGGTACCGCATGTTGTAAAGCTCGGTATTTTCTCTCTTGGCCTGACTTTTAATGTCTGAGTGTTAGAATCCATGTTGTTGCTGGTAAGGGAACGGTAGGTGCTGTGATTGACACAGTCAAAGCCTTGTACAGAGATACCATTGTAGCTGTTTGACAGTATTTTAGATGCCCTTAGTTAAAAGCATGGGAGGAAGTACTGCCAAGGGGAGGGGGGGGAGCAAGGATTTTTTCTTTGAGTTTGTGAGGTTATTTTTTGTTTTATTGTGTTTCAGAAAGCAAGAAAATAAAATTTACTGTATGATAAAAAGAGAAAGAGCTGGAGTAGATCCTCAGATCAGATTGCTACCAGCAATCAAACAAAAAAAATGGAAAGAATTGTCTCCTCCTGATTGGAACCTTTCTTACTGTCTTGTAATTTATCAGGCTACCTTTTAATTTCCACTGAGAGAAGGAAGTCACTTGTCATGCAGCTATTTTATTCTTCATTGCACAATATGCTCTAAGTTAGCAAATGAAACATGAACACTTATTGAAATAAATCAAGAATACGATTAACATGAATGTATAAACATCCAAACTATACTTTATCACATTTAATTATTGGGTTAGCTTTTTATTGAGCCAAAATGTTATAAATGTGTGAACGTCTGTAAAATGGAAATATTTATATTTTTCTCTTTTCTGTTACCTGCCTGACAGCATTTTGTATCCCATTCTGTATATTACTGGAAACTATTAGACCCAACCTAAAGAATTCATGGGGGTAGTGGGACACAGTACTGCAAAGAGTCTCCTAAAGGGACAGAGCTATTAGTACTTATGTGTTTGAGTCTGGAGAATATAGTAAACTCTAAACATTAAGGGAATGCATGGAATCGGAAAATATAAATTGCATAGTACACAAGACTTAACAGGTTTTATTCTAGGAAAGCAGACAAGACTGAGTCATGGGACTCAGAGGATCCAAGGCTAGACTGAGTATAATAGGTTTCGGGCTTCTATTGTGACATCTACTGTAAATTACAGAAATGTTAAAAGTAAACAAAATAAAGTAACTAAAATGTGGTCTGAAATCACCCCTTTATACACCCCTTTTACTTCACTGGTGTCAGATATGAAAGGCAATAGTCTCCCGTTCTGTCTGCTGTGTGTTGCAGCAGAGGGACTCCCTGCAGCTGAAAGGGGCAGAGTAACTTGCATGCCCTCTAGTACAGTTTACACATGCACGACTTTAAAAGCTAGCAAGACAGGTTTCGATTCACATTAGCTGGCGAGCCTTGTTAAAAAAACGAATGATAATGTAACATGCCACTGTTCATGAACAAAGTTATACTGAGATTTCCTAAGATACGCGATTAAAAAATAAATAAATAAAAATTTGAATCTCCTGCGGAACACATTCCATAAGAATCAGCGGTTTTACAGTATATATCGCCTTTAAAGGTGGCTTCTCAAAACGCTTTACGGGATAAAAACAACCAGAACAGCAGCAACAACAATATTGTATTTCGTTGCACTTTGAAAACCAAGTAATAACTTAACTATACAGTACGTGCAAACGTTTCGTATGTTGCTGTCGTGAATGCCTGCGTACCCATAAGTATCTTATTTGCCTTGAGTCTGTCTACAGTATCTCTGTCCCACTACCCCCCTCTCTCCCTCAATTCAATTCAATTCAAGGTGTTTTATTTGCATGACAGATGGGTACAATTCTTGTTGGGAATGTATACTTTGATATTTACACCCGGCGCGACACCGAGGGAGCGTCTGCATTTATAACTTGGTTTTTAAAATTAGTCAAGCAATATGAAGCATCTCCTTTTACTTTTAAGTCCCTTAAATACATTGAGCACAGCTTTCTCACCATCCTTACACAAAGCAGAAACTGTCCGATGACTCACAGTACAAGTGGAAAGATTACAGATTTTAATCGTCTTTAATTTTGTCTTTAATTTTGCCTGTGGAGTGTATCTTATTAAGCTCTAAATTGGATTTTGAGCGCGGTTTTTGACTTTTTTTTAATTGCATTTTGGGCGCGGACAGCACATACAAGGGTTAATGAACTGCGCCAAGAAATTTAAAATAGTATTCTTTAGGTGTGAGGGTAGGAGTGGACTGCAGCAGGCATAATCAGCAAACCAGGAAAACAAAGAACAGGACAGGTGAGATGTGTATCCAGAAAGCGAGTGATCAGAAAAAGGAAATGGAAAACGTAGAAAAAGGAAACGCTTTACAGGATAAAAACAATAACAACAGTAGTGGCTGGGCAAACGATTTTTTTTATCGAAATACAAATTGAGATACTGTACTGTATAATGATGTGCATGAACAAAGGTATACTGCAATTTTCCTTAGATACGCGATTAATGCTTCGTAGGAGGAGGCGGTCTTTTCCTCTTGTCTAACAGTCTGTCCACAAACAAAACATTCCTGTTAGATAAGAGGAATTGAAAAAAAACAATTTTGGCAATGAAAACCGGTGTGTGTGTCTCTCCCTGCTGGATGTCCCTCTCACAAACTGCTGAAGGAATAAAATAATTTTATTGAAAACGCGTTTGCGATTGTCTGGTATTTAATTTGGTCCCTTTTAACTGTTTTTCGATCTACTGTATTGCTTTGAGATGCCACTTTTAAAGGCGATATGTAAAATAAAGTTTTTTATTATTGTTAAAGAGAAACATGATCAGATTTTCCCTGGTTCAGAAAAAAGATCTAAAGTGCTACACATAACTTTTTTAATTCGATGTATTTAAAGCAGTGAACTACTGTAGGTGTCACATAACATTCAGAAATACAATCACGTATTTGACAAATAAAAACGATTATAATCTAATCCTTCCACGTTTGATCCCAAAATCCCAAGAAATATAAATCTTGACGGGTAGAAAGCTATGCTGAAAGTTTATTAAGATACTTAGAAGACAAAGATACTGTATCAATTTATGTTGCATTATCCTGATTATGATTAAGAAACACATATAATTAAACACGCGTTTGCGATTTAAATCAGAACACGATTCAAATCAATATAAATGTTTATATTGTAACGCATACTGTCCAGCCTCCATTTCTCTATAAAAATTTACTCTGTTGCACACACACACACAATAGAAGCAGGAAGCAGAAGCAGGGACCGTTGTCAAAAATGACTTAGAATCGATCATGTTGCGATATTTTGAAATATAAAAGTCAATTGATTGTCCATAATATCGCTATTCTATTTTTTCGAAGAAATGTTTGTTAAAAGAAAAGTCCAGCACCAGCTGGATTCGGACACACAACCTGCCAGTTGGTAGTCACGCACCTAGACCAGTCGGCTACAAGACAGCTCGCATGAACAGGCAGGCGAAACAGTTCTACACAGCCCTGTCGCAGCACACGAATACCGTTATTAAATTCTTTAGATACGCGATTCCATATTATATTAGCAGAAAAGCTTAAAACTACCACTTTTTCACACGCTATTTCACATGCTAGTTAAATACTTCGATGCTTAAAATCGTTAGGGAGAAATGGAATAACGAATGTATTTTTCCTTTAAAGTGCCGATTCCTGGAATCTGACTGGCTGACACCCTTCTGAAGTGGTTCCATAAAATCTGGTATACGGAAAAGAAAGCGTTGATAAATACAAGTGTCTTTTAATACACTCTTTGCTGTGCTCTTGAGGATCCTTGTGATATTTTAAGCTCTAGTTGAATGATAGGTGTCGCATTTTAAATCATTTTCGTAGTTAGAAATTATGAAACGCCCTGTTAAAAGCAAGGAAGTTTTTATGCCCGTTGAAGTAAAACAAAATGCCTGACAAAGTATGGCTTGGACAGATTCCAAGTGCTTGAACAAATGTGCTAAAGAAATTATACTTTGAGTATACAGCTTGTCCAAAGTCATCCATTATTAATACTATTAGTAATATCTTCAGTAAAGGCTTTGATGCATAAATATTTCTGATAAAGGTAGGTTGTGTACTTTTGTCCAACTGAGCAATCTTGCTTTCATAAAATATACCAACATTTTAATGACTGATGATTAACATGCTGTAATACACAGTTCAAAATTAAAGGCTCAAATGCTGTACAAGAGAGGTTAAGCTCCCCCTGGGGGTTTTACAAGGCGACGCCGGATAGTTTCCAGCAGAGCGTCAAATGACGCGCGATTAACCACGTGACACCACGTGACACTGCGTGATACCATGTGATACCGCGACACGCCCACCGGGGTATGCCGCGAAATACCTCACCCATTTTGAATGGCTGCATCTGTATAAAAAATGTTTAAGGGGAGAAAATGCCAGGTGTACATAAGCTAAAAGGGTCTTCACCACTAACAGGATAAAAGAATATCAATGGAGCACTGAAGACTATCATCAATAAGTGGAGAAAATGTGGCGCCACAGGGACATTGACAAGATCAGGACAACCCTCCAAAGTTGATGACAGGACAAGGAGAAAATTTTTCAGGGAGGCTACCAAGAGGCCTACAGCAACATTAAAGGAACTGCAGAATTTTCTGGCAGGTATTGGTCACTCCTTGCATTTGACAACAATCTACCATATTCTGCACACGTCTGGGCTATGGAGTAGGGTGGCAAGATGGAAGCCATTTCTCACAAAAAAGAACATCCAATAATAAATAAAAGCAAAAGGTGCTTCCACAAAGTATTAGTTGGGGTGTGTGTGCACACTTATGCAACCAGAGTGTTGTAGGTTTTTAAATTTTAATTATTTTTCCTAATAATTATCTATTTGTTTTTCTCTTGAATTTTGTTGGTTGCAAGGTCACATTAAAGATGGAAAAACGTCTAACATGATTTATCTTGATTTCTGGCTTTACATCACAAAAACCTGCAATTTCAATAAGGGTGTGTAGACTTTTTATATCCACTGTATGATCATTGCTTACAACACCTCCTCCCAGTATTAAGACTGCCATTTCCAACACTTGACTTTGAAGTGACCAGTTATCATTCACTCCTTCTGACAGTAAGGCCACACAATTCAAACAATTCAAACTGCAGCACACCTGACTGAATTCCCATCATCCGTAGTAAAGTACTAAAGTCAATACCACTTGCCAAATTCCGAAACAAGTCTGCTAATGCTATGACCTAGAACTCATCCAACCACCTGTAAGTTACAACCACACAACTTTCTATACAGAGGTCTTCACTGGTTTACTGTCTAAGAAACTTGTACTACTATAGTGAGAACTACACCATGAGTTCTGGGCCCTAGTGTGCACACAATCAGAAACGTGGGGGAACAAAATCTTCCAGATTCCATTACATTCTATTTTATTTGCTGTTTTCAATCAAATTCTGCTATCTTACAATATTTTGCATGGATGCCTGTATTCATGATCATGATGAGCTGCTTCAAGGACTGGCGTATCATAACACTCACGAACAATATCTTCCTTATCAATACTGAACAGCAAGGTTATGATCTGCTGAACTGGAAATTTGCCCCAAATTTGCAGAAAGTATCAGCATCATGTCTAACAATCTTCCTTCATCTCTCTCTCACTCCCATTCTCTCTGGAAATAGTATGCATGTCTGTATTCCTCCTGCTTGCTTCAGCAGTGGTGTAAATCTGGGGCTGTAGTAATTCATATTTCTGAAGGAAAGCTATTTTAGTGTAATACTGTTATTAATTCAGAAGGATGACTCTCTCCTGGAGTGTCTCTGCCAAAATCAGTCTGAGAAGCAAGCATTCATCATTCACAACTCAACCTGGGAACGTTTCTATTAATAACTGCTCACTGACAGACACAGTGAGAATCAGCCAAATGCTTTTAAGATTAAACAATGTAGATTGCTAGGGGTACTTTACCCCACACTACATTTTATATTGTTTTATTAATATCTGTCTTCTTGCTATATTTAGGATTTCTGTTCAGTCTGGCTTGGATATAAATAATTTTGCACATGCTGATAAAAAAACTGCTTTAAATGCTAGTGTGACTGAACACAGATAGAGCCAGTACAACAATTAAAGGTTATTTTAAGGAAATTTGGTGCAACTATGACTTGTATTGAATACTTTATACCCAAGAAATTGGTGACCTGCCAAAATATGAATATCCACTCTAGAAACGTAAGCAATGCTAACAGTGTAGTAACATTTTACAATTGTGTTAATAACCCTACTCTTTTCGAGAAATGCCCTGGCATTTTTAATAACATAACATAACATCACTTAATTAGCCCTATACAATTTTTTGCATTAGGAATTTGTGTTTTCACATACCCCAGCTTGCTCTCCATGAAACACACAGACAGTGTGAGAGGCTGGGGCCAGAGTACAGGGTCAGCCATTATACAGTGCCCCTGGAGCAGTTGGGGTTAAGGACCTTGCTCAGGTGCCCAACAGAGTAAGATTCCTCTGCTATCTGTGGGATTTGAACTGGCAACCTTCTAGCCACAGAGCTACCGCTCCGCCCCGCCCCAACCACAATAACCACAGAGAGTCAGAAACTCGGTTTTATTTCTCATCCGAAGGACAGTACCTTTTTACATTAGGGTATCCCCGTCACTATACTGAGGAATTAGAACCCAAAAGGTGAGCCCTCCCTACTAATCCCACTAACACCTCTTCCAGTAGCTTTCCCAGGAGGTCTCCCATCCACATACTGGCCAGGTTGACTATTTGTCTAAGGGGAGCTCATGTACAAGGTTCAGATTGTGTCAGAAAGATGCAGGACAGCTGCCAACATTATTCTGTATATTCTTTAGCTTTTAAAACCACAACCTAGGAGGAAACTCCTATGCTTGACTCATAGCTGCAGTTTCCACATATTTTCCAATAAATATACTTTTTGTTATATAAAACAGGACAAATGCAACATAAAAAGTAACTTGTCATTTTTAAAAAGCCAGTATGTGTTGGTAAAACCACGTAATTACTGGGGCTCATCCAATATTTTTTAAAGACAGTGCAAAGGAAGATCAATACTCCTGATAAAAACACTTTGCTTAGGAAAAAGAGAGGTAATGTAGCCTGTCAAAATACTTATCACAACTCTCATTTGGAATTCAGCACAAGTAAAAATTATTTTCCCAAAATAGGGATTTGTGCCTTAATGCTGAGATAACATACAGATAAAACATGTTTTATGTGATATTCATTATTTTAACTATTGAATACAGCATGTTACAAAAGTATTCATAACCTTCTGATGTTCTGTTTTGGTGAATTACAAATAATATATACACATTTCATTAAATTATTTTAATTAGCACCTAAACACTCAAACTGACCACTTTGATTGGTGAAAAAAGTTTACAATTTAAATGTTAGCAAAAATAAAAATAAACATCCCCAAAATATAAAATGTTATAGTTGATTATGTTGTTGTATAAGTATCAAGCCCCTCACCCCACCTTCCTTTTGCTCTATTCTTCTGTATTCTGAAAATATGTGATTCAGTATTATTGCACACAGAGGTCACTCAACTAATAGTGTGACTTCAAAGGTTATTTTTCTCTGCCATAACAAATAGAGTAAAAAAAATATGCAATCAACATATAGTATTTTTAGATTTTCCATTGTAGTTTTTGATGGTATTCATGATAATTCTTTCATGCATAAAAATCCTTATCTTAAACAGTCGAGATTTAATTAAAATATTCACTTACAAATGTGTACATAATTTGTAATTCAACAAAAGGGCACATCTTTGAAGGAGTGGAGTGTGAATATTTTAAAAGGCACTGTCATATGACAAATGTCCATAATACATATTAACTCTTTTCCTATACAACACTGTGTAATTTAGGAACATTTTTTTATTTATATAGTAAAGCCCAGTGTTCAAGATTTAGGATTAGGATTAGGAGTTACAATTGATGATGATGATTTAAGCAGCCAATCATTATAAAACCAGCGATGGTTTTAAAAGGTTTTAGTCAAACTTTTAGTCCACTTAAATGCTTAGTACCCCATCATGTTAAGCAGATCACTTAATTTAGTATTCATAAACATTTCTCAGACCTCTGCGTAATTTAGTAGAGAACGTATAAACAAGGTTATAATCCAAGTTTCAGGACAATGAGGGCATCCTAATATGGTTAGTTGTTACAATGCCATAAAAGCCCTGATTTCAAGGTGTGACAGAATATGGCCTAAAAATACAGTTGGTCGATTATGGGCCTAGGCATAGTCTGTACCCTCTGTGACTGTCCCCATTGTATGTTTGTAGAAGAAAGCACTAATTATACAGGGCTGAATGGACCAAGGCATAATTAAGGTCAACTGCAGTATTTTGCTGAGTTAATTGTGTTGTCACAAAGTGTTGTCAATGAAATCTAGTGATGAGTCTATATAAGAGTGTGGCAAATCCATCATTAAAGGCTCGCTACTGAAAAAAAACAGAAAACATCTAGTTGAAAATCTTGACATTAAGATTAAAAATAAGAAGTTCAAAATGATAAATTACATTATTCTATTTAAGTATATGACCTTATATAAATGGTAAAATTAAACAATCCACCCTTCTACAATATGGTCTCACAGTACTTAGAAATAAAGATAAGTCCAGAATTCAAAACAATAATGCAAAATGATGATGAGATACAGTTGGATGCAGAGGAGTTTCATAACTCATAACTATAACAACTCTTCTCACACAAGAGCATTTTGATGCCTAATTTATTTTGTTAACTCAGGATGGTAGTAAGATTCTGACTTCCAAATTGTTTAGCTTTTAATTACAAGGAAGTATTAATGGACAATACACTGCATTTATTTACTAAAATATAACCAGCAGCAGGAAGTACAATAACATTAATACTTGTAATTAAACAATACATTTATCAGGGCTACCCAGTGACTTGATCAGTAGATGCCTGTCCCCAGAGTCCCCAGTGATCGAGTTTACAAGGCAAACATCATATTGTGCTATTACAACCATCCCTGAAACAAACTAAAGTATAACACAGGTTAACCATATGGCATGCTTAGAGTTTACTTCCATTATCTTAATCAACTTCAGTTTAATGTTAATGAAACAATGGCACAAACGCCGCCTAGAATATTTCAAAATAGACTGTCCTTAATTCTTCAAGTTGCTGTTGTCCCAATGAGTTGTGTTGCCTGGTCCAGGTTAAGATGTCATTATTCATGTTAAAAAAGAAAGCAGCCTTGAAACATAAACCACGTAAATAAGTGCTTCACAATATGCCAAAATGCTATACTGCTGCTCCAGTCTTCTTTTAACTGCAGTTATTCATGAAAAATAAACTGGGATGAGTCACTCATTTTTGTTTTGGCATTTTTTTCACTAGTTTTGTGTTAAAGTTAACTTGTTTGTCTAATGCAGAACACTGTCATTAAATGGGTATTTTACAAATTGAAGCTGTAATTATAGTTAGTTTACAAGGATTTGTATTTACAAAATTAAAAAAAAATGACAAAAGCCCAAAGATGACAGATCAGTAATATGCTTTTTTTCTGTGTGCATTTCCTCTAATTTTGTATGTTGTGCCCTTATCCTAATGGCACAGTGTGGCACTACCTCAAGGAAAATTAAATCTCACAGCTTTTCATTTACCTTCACATGGAGAGACTTCAAACACTGCATTGCTTTTGAAGTGCAAACAGAACATTACCTGCCTTGTTAAAGCTTATTTTTCCAAGAATTATATTAGCACACAGCACGTTCAGAAAAAGGGAGTAAGTCCTTATTTTACTCAGAATGACAACGTATTCTATTTAGCTTGACTTCCCAATGACAGGATTGCCCTGCACCAACTACATTGAACTGTCTCTTCTTTGTGTTTCTGTTAAACTGACCTTTTTCACTTGGAAAATTACATGGGGGTAGAGTAGAGTGCAATGAAATGCTTATTTGCATGTATACTCCTATACAAAGAGATCAAGGAAACACCAAAAACAAAAACAGAACAGCAGCAGCAACAAGTTTTAAATAACATACAGTACATCTTAGAGAAAAAAAACATCAGTGTGGGCCAGTGGTAGGGGTAGAGTTCAGTAATCTTACAGCTTGAGGGAAGAACCTGTCTCTGAGTCCTTATGCCTTTTATGCCTTTATGCTCTTATAATGCTTACCAGGGGGGAGGGGGGGGGAAAGTGAGGAACCAGGATGACTGGTGTCCTTAACGATACTTCCAGCTTTCATAAGGCAGCAAGTAGTAAAAATGTCTGAAATAGAGGGGAGCTGTACACCAATCATGGACTGAGCTGACCTGACCACCTCCTGTAATGCCTTCCGGTCAGACAATGAGTTGCTGCCAAACCACACTGTAATTCCACATGTAAGCACACTCTCAATAGTGCACCTGTAAAATGTGGTAAGGACAGTTGAAGCTAGATCAATTTTTTTCAATTGTCTGAGGAAGTAAAGGTGCTGTTCTGCCTTCTTTGTAGCTCAATTTACTGTACATGCTGGGGCCACGTTAAGTCGTTAGCGATGAAGGTACCCAGCCACCCCATTAATGTAAATAGGGGTTTTGCCCCCACCCTGCTTTCTAAAATCAATGACCAGCTCTTTGGTTTTACTGACATTGAGGAAGAGGTTATTGTCAAGGCACTATTCCATCAGGTTCCTGACCTCATCCCTGTAGGCTGTCTCATCATTTGCAGTGATTCGGCCAATGAAGGTCATGAGCATATTTGAAGATGGAATTGGAGCTTTGTCTGGCCACACAATCATGGGTAAACAATGAGAACAGCAGGGGGATTAGCATACAGTCCTGCTGGGCACCTGTATTTATGGTCAGCGTGGAAGAAAGTTTTCCATCTACCCTCACAGTCTGTGGTCTGCCAGTCAGGAAATCCATAATCCATCTGCACAGAGAGGTGTTGATGCCCAGGTCATTCATCTTCCTGACCAGTATGAAGGAACTATGTGTTAAATGCGGAGCTGTAATCAATGAATAGCATTCTGATGTATGTGTTTTTGTCTTTCAAATGAGTCAGGGCAGTGTGAAGAGCCAGGGAAATAGCATCGTCAGTTGACCTGTTACGTCAGTATACAAACTGCAGGAGGTCTAAGCACTTAGGTACCATTGTGTTAATGAACCCCAACACCAGCCTTTCAAAGTATGTGAGCAGTATTTTTCTTTGGGACTGGAATAATAACAGTCTTCTTAAAACATGTGGGAACAGAAGACTAAAAGTGAAAGGTAAAAAATATCGGTGAAAACCGTGGCCAACTGGTTAACTTAAGGACCCGTCCAGAAACGCTATCTGGGCCAGTCTCCTTCTGTGTGTGAACCTGTCTGAAAGTTGCCCTGAAAGTTGCCTATGTGACAGACACTGTTGTATCAGCAGCGGCTGGGAGTGCTAGCACTGGTTCTGTGTTTTCCTTCTCTCAAAGCGAACGTAATAGGCGTTCAGCTCATCTCGGAGAGAGGAATCACTACTGACTGATGCAACACTGCTTATTTTGGCTTTATAGTGTGTAATTGTCTGAATACCCCGCCACATTTGGTGCACATCGGCAGAGGTAGCTTGTGTTTCAGTTTTGATGCTCTATTGCCTTTTAGCATCCCTGATAGCTTTTCGCAGGTCATAGTCTTTGCCTTCTTATAAAGATCCAGACCACCAGATTTAAAGGCCTCCGATTGTGCCCACAGCTTATTTCAGATGTCGATGTAAAATCATAGTTTCTGGTTAGGGAAAATGGAAACTGTCTTTGTGGGCACACAGTCATCCACACATTTCTTAATGAATTCGGTGACAGCTGTAATGTATTCGTTTAGGTTCACTTATGAACTTTTAAACAAGTCAACAATCCACTGATTCAAAGCAGTTCTGCAGCACTTCATCTGTCTCCGCTGTCCAGTATTGAACTGTTCTTGTGGACACATTCTCCCGCTTCAGCTTCTGCTTGTAAGCTGGCAGGAGAAGTACCGACAGATGGTCTTACTGTCCAAAGTGCAGGCCGGTGATGGAGCGGTAGGCGTCTTTGATTGCAGTGTAGCATTTATCAAGCGTATTCGAACTCCTTGTTGGGCAGGAGACATGCTGGTTATATTTTGGAAGAATTCTCATCAGGTTGGTTTGATTAAAGTCCCCCGCAACAACAGATACAGCATCAGGGTAGGCAGTTTCATAGTTGTTAATGTTGGCATATAATTCACTGAGTGTTTTCATGTCCGATCGAGGTGAAATATACACTGCAGACATGATGACAGATGAAAATTCTCTCAGTAGATAGAAAGGCCGACATTTTACAGTAAGATATTCCAGGTCGGGAGAACAAATATCTTCAGAATTTTCACATTTGAACACCAAGAGTTGTTTCTCATCAGACAAACACCACTGCCTTTTCTCTTACTGGCTGAGCAAGAGGGATCCATGAGAAGAATCCGTCAAGTTGCACGGCAGAGTCAGGTGTACTGGGGGTCAGCCAGGTCTTGGTGAGACAGAGAATACAGTAATCACTGATGTTCAGCTAATGGCTTAACCTTCCCCTTAACTCATCCATCTTGTTCTCCATGGATTGCATGTAGGCCAGGAGGATACTTGGGAGTGGGGTCGGTAGCCGCGCCGCTTCACTCTCGCTTGAAGTCCTCCCCGTCTACTGCGCCTCCGCGTCTGTCACACTCACCTGCTCTGCTCTGAGTCAGGTGGGGAGTCCGTGCGCAGAGGCACCCAGGATAGTTGATTCAGTTCCAAATAGCATATATCTGTGTTTAACTCAGCAATTCTTGAACCAATGTCCATGAGCACTTGTCGCATAAACAATTGTTGAAAACACAGACTGGACACAGGAAGCCCACAATATGAAACAGACAAAAATGAACAGACCAGTAGCCACATGCAACACGTCGCCACTCTCCAGCGCCATGTTACTACTAATTCTGTACTCATTCTGTTTCAACTAAATCAGATTAAACAAAATGATACCATCATTTTAAAAGGAAACTGGACAATATAATCTGAAGATTACTCTGAAGGAAGGCAAACTGGAATTAAATTATTATTAACAGCCAGGCCAGAGCAAACAACATGATCCCCAGACAGATCTTGAATGTATTTATTAATCTCTAAATCACTGTCTCTCAGTCCTGGTCCTCGGGGGCCTCTGTCTGTTCGGATTTAAAGCTATACCACATTTTGAGTTTCAGAACTCCACTTATTCAGGTGTGTGACATGAAACCAACTGGACCTCTGCAAAAAAAATACTCGCTATGGGATTTGTTTGATTACATTGTGATTATAACCTGTTTCTGTTTATCATAGAATGATAAACTGTCAAGAGTTGTTTAGACAGAAATAGGAAGATAACTCTTAAGTTGAAGAGAGGCTGCAAGAATCTCTGTGTACCAATGTTTTAGGAAGAACACATTTAAGTCTAGAAACTGGTAAAAACAAGCCTAAATATGCAATCAGGTGAATTAAAGATATTGGTGTATTGTAACATTATTTTAAAAACAGGCAAATCCAGGCCAACACACACACAGTTGTGATGTTCAAATAAACAACCTTTTGCCTAGATTCCTTGAGTCTAATAACACCCTCTCTCAAACCACTCAATGTAGTAGACAATACTAACAAAGTCTTACTGCATGTGTATTAAAAAGAGCATTGTATATAAACGCATTGTAATTTAGCTACCTTACAAAACAGGAAAAACAATGTAGATTACAGATGCAGCCATTCAAAATGTGTGGTAAAACCCCATACTGTGATTGGCACAGTATGTGATTGGCCAAAATGACCGACAGGCGGCACGGCATTGGTTGGTAGTGAAATAATTGCTTCATTTAATCTCTTTACTGTGCATGATTAATCCGCTTCATATTGAATATTAATATGGAATTTTACAACTAAAGGGAAATTTTGGTAGCTAAGCACAAAAATAACAAGAGCATAACATCTCTGAATGTCATAAATTATATTAATTTAGGAATATAAATATGTAAACTGTATATAGCTAGTATTGGTAGTTTAAAAAATACACACCAGTATTCCACTTTCTTCATAAACATTTTAAGCATCAAAGTCTTTAATTCAGTTACTTACTGTGGTTGTTTTGGAAAAGTTTTTATGTGCACCTTCTGACTATATTAAGTTTATATACTTTATAAAAAGTTATGATGTTTTAACCTTTTCTATCAATACTTGCGCTCCTTATCGCAGTAAAAAAAAAATTTTTTAGAATTTGATTAATAGGGAATATAACATGGAATCGTGTATCTAAAGAAATTAATAATGATATTTAAGGATTTATTTAATTTCATATAGCTCAAATTATTGCCATAGTTTACTTTCTTTGTAAACATCTGCATCAATAAAGACCGTTCTACAGCTTCTATTTTTTAAAAACATTTAGAAAACTTTCATCTATACAAATACTACAGACTCTTCTCGATTTTTTTTTCTGAATGTCACACCTAGTTCAATATTTTATTTACATCTAAATAAGAAAATCAGTTATTAGCATAAACTATTAGTAATCAATATTATTAAAATTCGCAATGTAATAATTTGTTGCACTTCTTCCACATCTTCTAAAAACATTAATTTACAATAATTTGTTCAAATATACGTAGAATCTATCAGAAAATAAGTAAAATACAAACTTAAAAAGTAAAAAAAATGAGGTAAAATATAATTTATCATTTAGACAGGATTCACTTTTTTCTGTCTCTTCCTTCTCTCTCTCACCCTCTTTGATTCGGACACAGAATGATTAAAAATGGGAGGGAATGTTTCGTGCCAGTCAGCGCATTATCATCTTGCACCAGAGGATAAGGGAAAAAGCTGGTAGTGCTTGTCATTTATTTAAGTCTCCATCACTCTACCCAGTGATATAACTTTTATATAAACATGATCTAGTACCTGGTTCAATTAAAAAAAAAAAAACATATTTTGAATTAATTGAATCCCAGGTGTGAGTTCATAAAGCCAGAATTATGTACTATCCCTACATAACACCTGACCATCTACTGTAAAGCTTTCAGTGCTTTGTTTGTGTATATTCCAATCCCAGCAAGGGCAGGGTGTTTGGGGAAACATTTAGGCTGCAATTGAAATAGGGCTCTATATTCTTCACACCTGAAACATTGTTTTCTCTGAAACTGTTTTCTTCCCTCTTTAGCTGATATTTTGCAGCTTACGCATGCTGATGCAGCTCCCTATGCTATGTGAATTCTCGTTCTTGACTGAGAAAGCTTTAGAGAACTTTACAACCATTTTTATTTGCGACAAATAATCTATTCTGTAGACTGTAATTTGTACTAGATCTACAGATGCAGCCACTCAGAACGTGTGACATTTGTTTGAAACAAGGCACCCGTAACGCACCATGTTATGATTCACTGGCCAAAAGTGATTGATAGGTGGCCCTTGTGGTGTTACACTTGCTTCATTTAATCTGTTACCCTACGGTTTATCATCTGTAAATCCATATAATATAATAACAGAAGCATAATGTCTCTGAACATCATAAACAATATTAATTTAGGAATATACTGTAAATATACTGTATTATGCATACTGTATCTGGCTGGTATTGGAAGTACCAGTATTCCGCCTTCGTCATAAACATTTTCTGCATCAAAGTCTTTAACCCGGTCACTTACTATGGTTATTCTGAAAAGGTTTTGATGTCCTCATTCTCACTATAATAAGCTTATATGTACTTATAAAAGCATCTGAAGAAGGCTCCACGGCCGAAACGTTGTTTTCTCTTTCTTCTTTTTTTTCAGAATGGAATAAACCTATTACTTGTTCCTTATATATACTTCACAAAAAGCTATAATGTTTTAACCTTTTCTATGAATACTTGCTGTCTTTACTGTGGTTAAAAAAGTTGTAGTACTTTTTAAAATCCACGTAACGGAATATTAATGTGTAATCACATAACTAAAGAAATGTTGATAGATGAAAATAAAATAGTTTCTTAATGACATTAACAATATTAATTTAAGGATCTAAAAATTATATATTTATATAGCTAGTAGTACCATATTCCACTTTCTTCTTAAACATCTGCATCGATTTCTTTGACTCGTTCACTTGTGTTGTTATTTTGGGAATATTTTGACGTGTCCATTTTAACTATGTTACCGAGCGACACTTTGGTACAGTGCTAAAGTAGAGACATATCACCAAGAATGTTCCAGGTTTGATTCCCGGTCAGAGCACAAGTTTTATTACTATGAAATAAAGACTCCTTGTCTAAAAATAAAATAGTAAATAATATGTACACTTTATCTTACAATGTTATTATTTCTTTGTATCACAACATGTTACGTTTTAAAATGATACTAATAAATTAATAACATGAATGAATATGCATGATTTAGCAACTGTGAATACTGCTATGAATACAATGGCAGGAGTAAAAACCAGTTCTACCAGTTAACCACAAGCTTTAAAATGAAATCATATATACATTTTAAATAATTATAATCTAGAATAACAATGTGGTATTAAAAACACCACTGAAACCAATGTATAATAACATCTCTGAATATTATTAACAATATTAATTTACTAATAATAAATTTCATAATTAAATAATATTGTTTGTATTTTGTTCAGGGTGATTTGTCACTGTTTTCACAACCTATGCTTCAAAGTCTGGTGTTTTTAAATAAAAGCCCTTCTAAAAATGGTGGTTTTGAGTCTGGACTTGAAAGAGCTCAGGGATGGTGACTCTCTGATATCCTCACGTAAACTGAGACACTAAAGAAACCCACTATCAATAAAATACCTGCCTTGCGATATTTCTCAAACTGGTCCAAAGTTGTGTGCAGAGTATACTGTAATTCTCTAAGCTGAATGCCACGATGGACCTTGATCTCAAGTGTGAATACAATAGGGTGAATAGCTTCTTTTTAAAGTTTTTTTGAAAAATAATTGCAACTGTTGTAACTTAATATGATGTCAAATATAATTGTGATTCTCTCACAATAAAATAATATGCAAACACATTTCTGATAGTTGTACATATCACATTGTGTAACATATTTTTAATTGTATTTTTATATTAATGATATTTTATGTTTAATTTTATATTAATATTATTATATTATTAATATTAAAGTAATAACACGAATGAACTTAAGGATGCCCTTAAACAGAAATCTCAATTGAGTACTGTATATAGAGCATTTAGAACAACTTGTAGCGCACCTACTTGTAGTGCTTAGCACCTTAACTTGTCTGATGTAGCACTGGAGGGATTGTTTCGTGCCAGCCAGCACATTATCTCCTCACAGTAGGGGGAGACTCTCCATCAAAACACATTCCCAATAATAATTGATGCCACTTTAGCTGAGCAATTCCTGGTTTTTATCTGGTCTTTGAAATACGAAGATCTTAAACTCGTATTAAGATTTTAATTAAGATTTGAAAATCTTAAATAAATAAATCACCCTTTTTATAATTAAATGAAATTAATACACAAGCTGTATTTATGATTTATTAATTTTACATATCACAGTATGTTAAATATTGGATATATATGTCAAAAGACAAAGCACAATGCTAAGATCTAAGATCTAAAATATGATGGAAGAACATTTTGCATTCATACATTACTTTTGGTAAAGAATCTTTTTACAAAATCTTTCTCAGAAGCCCTGAATGCTTGGATAACCTCAGTTTATTCTATTTACACTTATTGCAGTTATTATCATAGCCAAATATAAACGTTTGCATTAGGTTTATATTCAGCTATTCCCAATTAATCTTCTCACTTCATCATATATATATATAGGAAGCTTCTTAACTGGCTCAATAATAAACATGATTTAGTTTGTACACCTAAAATATCTGGAAGACACTTCACTATCAGATTTGTGTAAATCAATCTATTTCCATTACCAGAACCGACGAAGGTAAACTGTGGTCTGGGAAGTGAGAAAAATAGTCACAGCATGGAGCTGACTAAGGAGTCTCTTATCTATTTAGGCTTATTTAAGAGAACAGTGTTTACAACAACTTACCTTGCCAGGCTGTTTTCACAGTTATCTATGAGGTTGTCATGGCACTGAATTATTATTTTAGTGGGGTTCAAGATGTGTGAGTTGATAAAATGGCAGAAGTAAAATAAGTAGCAAGATTTCTCAAGATAAAGCTCTTAGCATTTATTTTGGATGGAACAGTATATGCTATTTTTTTGTATTATTTCTATACATCACTAGGTATTCAAAGGACTCTAAAGAGATAATCAACCACCCCTAAACTCGAACAAAGTAATTCTGTTAATGATTCCTATTGGATTACTCTTGCATTCTTGTTCTATATACTTTAAATGATACATTTTACATTACTAAAACAAGTGAAGAAATACCATAACTTCCAATTTCAAAATTGAGATGCATAGTATAATTAAAAGTGTTTATCCATTTTTCAACTTGTTTTTTTATAACACAAAGAATTGCCGTTTTGAAACTAACCAAATTGATCTGATGATGTTCCTTTGCAGCCTACGCATGCTGATGCAGCTACCCACCTGAACTACTTTATTTAAACTAACTGAAGAAAGAGAAAATACATTATTTTTCCTGACGAGCATTGTTAGATCACAGAAACCAGTTATTTATTGAATCACTTTTTTACTGTATTAACTGTATTTGATTTTTTATGTATTTAAGTGGCAGGAGTTCAAAGTCATTACAGGAGTGCAAAACAAGGATCAACATACAGTGAAGCACTAGCACTTGGTGAGGCCTCCTGGACGTCACCACTGCCAGGAAGCACAGAGAGGACCGGGAAAAGAAAAAGAAAGCAGAAAAGAGAAGCAGGGCTGCACAGTGAGTGCCCTGGGGCCCTCAATGACAGAAGCTGCCTCCTGGATATGGGACAGAAACATGGGGATAGGCCAGCAGAGGAAATGATTCAAGGATCGCCACGCAGTCAGGAACCAGACCAGAGGTTGCAGTACTAAAAGACGTCCTGAAATGGAGTGAGCTGGATCAGAGTCTGAGCAGTGAGAGGTGAGTGATCAGCTTTCAACAAAGGGATCTCTATCTTGGTGAAACAGCCCGTCATCAGGAATTGGGCAGCCTCAGCTTCTGAGCCGAAACCTGTGTTGAGCTCCCAGAAATAAAAAGGAGGCTGCTGAGTATCTCATCTAGAAATGGAATCCTGATGCCAATCAGGGAATTTGACTTCAAATCGCAATCCTGGCGGTGAGAACAGGTGTGCAGACAGGCTTTAGGATCCAGGGTGAGACCATCCGGAGAGGCTGCTGAGGTCATCTGCCCGGGGAAGCAGACAGGACAGGGTAGAAATAAAAGAGAAAAAGGTGCAGAAGTGAAAACTATAAGGGGGTGAAAAAGACAATGACAGAGCACTGATGAAGCTGGGCTCTGGCTTTAAAAAGAGAAATTGAGCAATTAAGTAGGTAATGGAATAATTGGATATTAACGGCCAATCACGTGAAAGGGATCTGGTTTAGGAAGCAAGCGCTGGAAAACCATGAGCACTCGTGAGAATGTGGCAGTTTCCCAGGGCAACCGCAAGCCAAGAGATGTAATAATAACAATGAGTCTGTGCGTTTGGCTCACTCGCCTTATTAAAAACTACACTTTATGCTTGGTGTGGTATACATTTCCAGTTCCCTTTAAAAAATTAAAATTACTTTAGAAATGTAAAAGTAATAAATGCCACTTAAAAATTAAAAAGGTATTGTAAATATTTGTGTTTTGTTGATGTCCACTCATAACATATAATAAGGCCTCAGTGGGACTTGAAAAACATGATGGTTGAAAGTAAGATTAGCACATCTATTGATGCAGCCATTCAATACAAGCGGGTTATGCTGTGGTACAACGCGGTGAGCGTGTTGCAGTATACAACAAATTACCATATACAAATTAGATTATGTTAATAGTATCCAGAATCAGCTTGTAAACCCGGCAGGTAGAGCTAATAAAGCTTAACCTCTCCTATACAGTATTTATAGTACGCTGGGCAAACGTTCCGAGGTCAAATTCTTCCAGCACGGGGGTACCTTTAAAGCGGAGACGACGGCACCGAAATTTTTTGGCGCACCTTCTCTTTAAAGCCCTGGCCAAATATGAAGACAGTACGTACAGTTATAATTCAAACGGAATTAAAAACTACACATCCAAGTTACCATGGTGGTGCTTGTGATCATTGCGTTTAACCAACGAAACAGGGCGAAAAATCAGTCACATGAATTTGGGGCAGAGTTTCGAAAGCTTAACCTATCAGCAACAAAGCGAAATTTACACGATAGGCTACCTCAAACTGTCAGTTACACGACTGTGTATGTCGCTTAAGCCACTCCTATTTGGCATTTTAGTTATGGAGGCGAGAAGATGCCCCCCCCCCCCCCCCTCTCTGGGTGTCTGATTTGCCGCCATCTTTAACTGTTCGGTGTCCGAATCGTAGTAGCTACGCGTACGAAATAAAGTTAATCCCAGCTACAAAACATATATTTTTGTGGTAAGAGGGCGCAAAACATCAGTATTTACTGCTATTAATTACTGTACGATTTATAGTTGAAATCTGAGCCTAGATATAAAGTTAGATATAAAGTTAAAATCTCGACAAAGCAATGTAGGAAATACAGAGAAAATAAATCCTTTCTGACATCTAAAATCAGTTTCGATCAAGGTCTCTAAAACGAACAAGAAAAAGAGGATTTTCAGAGGGCAATTATGCTGTGTTTATATAGAATAACTGATTTATGAGCAATCTAATTTCTTGTTCGTTTAAAACAGTGAAATGTCAGCTGCAAAAGATCGCACCAGAAACAGCACTCTCTCTGCCTGTCATAGACGTTCAGGAAAGGCTGAATGAAGTCATGTCAAGTACAATAATTCAGTGATCAATAATAACAGTTGTAGGACAAGAAACAAAAGATAGTGAAAACTTAAGGCTAAAACTCAAATTCATTCTACAAATTAATGCAAATGAAAATTCAGGACCTTAAAGTGCTAGAGGTGTAAAAAATACAAAAATGCACAGGTGCAAAAAGTTTTAGAAATGGAGCAGGTGTTGCTTTGAAATAAGCAAACAGAAAAAAAGCCATGACTATAGTGCAGAAGAGGGATGCATGAACACTTGCTTAGATAAACAAAAAAATCACAAAAAGGTGTATGTTACAAAAGAACATGCAAACATGTTCATCATGTACATGAACATGTACATCAATTTCCCTTCGCGATCAATAAAGTCTTATCTATAAACATGAAACAGAGTGAAGAATCAGAAAATTATCATGCATAAAAAACAGCAATTCTGTCAGTGAGCCCTAAATGAATTAATAGCAACCATGGTTTCATGGAGGGCTTCTCAGATAGTTGGGCATTCAGGTACATTGGCAGGTGAAAGGATTTGTAAACATATTTTGTTAAAGCAAGTCAGTTTTTTCCGCAACACATAAAAGACATTTTTCCAAGAAAGTTTAGCCTTTGTCACTAATGAAACCACTAAATAAAGACATAAATATAGAAATCTTAAGATTTTTTTTATTCAATGTTGGTAGCCGGATGAACTGTCAGGTTGAGCTAAGTGTATATTTTGTCGCAGAGTTGCTGCAAGATGTTTACAGTGAAAAAAGGTATTTAGAAATGAGTTATTTCAAGAAGAAAATTTTCAGAATTATTGCAAATCTAGCAGGATAGAGAAAGCACAGAATACAGGCAGTTAGATTGATCAGATTAGTATGAAAAGTCATTTAGCAAAGGGAATGAGAAGAGTGACAAACTAGTATACTTTAGATATTTTTTCTGAACCAGGGAAAATCTGATCATGTTTCTCTATAACAATAATAAAAAACTTTATTTTATATATCACCTTTAAAAGTGGCATCTCAAAGCAATACAGTAGATGTAAAAACAGATAAAAGGACCACAGATTACAAAGTAAATACATATACTGTAAGAAAGACAAGCAGTTAGAGGTGCTACCAAAATTAGAAAATGAAGCAGATACAGACACTAAGTCTTCTGAAAAGAAAGGTTCTGAGGTTAGATTTAAATGCACTCAGGGTACGTGACTGATATCACTGGGAATACAAATTGAGAGCTCTGGGGTGCAGCTAGAGAAGACCCTGTCACCCACAGAATGTAGATGTTCTTGAGGACAGCTAGAAGACCAGAGTCAGACGGACAAAGGTGGGGAGTAGACAGATAATAAGCCATATACTGTAGATACTGAATGAGGATAAGGATTTTTAAGTTGACTCGAAACCTGATAGGTAACCAGTGCAAGGACTTGAAAACAGGTGTAATGCATCCCTGATAGGATTCTTGCTGTCATATTCTGAACATATTGAAGATTGCTCAGTGTGGATTTAATTTCCCCAGTGAACAGGATGTGCATTTATTAATTCTAGAAAAAAAAGCCTTTCTTGATTTCTCTAGTTCTTAGTTTCTCTAGTTCCCTTTAAAATAAACTATTATTCCACAATGCAGAGTATTACATGGCCAGTATTTACACATGATATTTGTGATTTAAAGAAATTAACACAAGCAGCTTTTGGAGATTTAAGTGTTGGCTGAGTTATTGCAGGATAAAAGACTAGAGATGTTGGTAAGAAGAAGATAATTTGGGGAAAGCTGAGAAATACACTGATAACAAGAACACTTCCTAATGGGGTTAGGCATACTTTTGATAAAGATGATGAAGTTAACAGACTGTATGTTTACATAGATACTGAAATGAGGATTGTATTTTAGATTTTGTGTAGTTGCTGGCATTGAACTGTGTGTTGGATGCACATGAATTGAAGGAATGGTCAAACATAGCTGATGCGGATCCACAGAGCCAGCATATTAAGATGTTTATAATTAGAGGCAATTTGTTTAAATAACTAGGTATGGATACTGATGTGCAAGAGAGGTGGAAAGGCTGTTTCCTTAAGCCAGCACTATAAAATATTTTATTCTCAGTGAGATGCTGCCATTTCATAGTGGGTTTCTAACACTGTGTATAGTTCCATCCACACAGTGCCTTTACTTCCATCCATTTCTAATCTCTTTATCCAGTACAGAGGATTTGGAGCCTATCCCAGTAAGCAACAGACACAAGGCAGAATACACCCTGGACATAGCGCCAGTCCATCACAGGACAGACAGACACAAACACACACACACCAGGGCCAGTTTTCCCATAAACCAATTAACTTACCAGTATGTTTTGGAGTGCGAGAGGGAGTCATATCACACATATGGAGAAAAACCATGTAACCCAGAGAGAACATGTAAACCCCACACACACAGGATGGCAGGAATTGAACCTAGGACCCCAGTGCTGCAAGATAGCAATGCTAACCACTTCGCCACCATTATAAATGGATGGATATCTTAGTTATCTTTCTAGTTCACAGGTTTGCATGCATAATTTAATTTTGAAAGCCACTGAGACATCAGGTACTACTGTTGTATTTATGAAAAAGAAACAAAACAAAAAACATACTAACAACTGTGCCATCCTACTCCTTAGTTAATACATTTTATTATTCATAAACAGTTAACATTGTTAGCAAAATATTTTGAATTATATTTAACCCTATTTTTCCTTTAGTTTTGTATTTAACTTATTATATGATAGTCAGACTTAATGTATATTTGAACAATGAAATATATTTTTACAAGATGCGGGGGAAAGTGCAACAAATTATTACAGTGCTAAATTTAATATTATTGATTGCTAATAGTTTATGCTAACACCTGACTTTCTTAATTAGATGTATTTAAAACAGTGAACTAAGTGTAACATACTATTCAGAAATACAATCGAGAATAGTTTTGTGGTGTTTGTATGGATGAAACATTTCTAAAATGTATAACGTAACAAAATTAAAGACGATTAAAATCTGTAATCTTTCCACTTGTAATGTCATTAGACAGAACAACACGTTTCTGCTTTGTCCAAGGATGGTATCAAAAAGTAGTCTAAGTGGTGAGAAAGCTGTGCTTAATGATAATTAAGTGACTTAAAAGTAAAAAGAGATGCTTCATATTGCTTGATTAATTTTAAAAACTAAGTTATAAATGCAGACGCGATCGCTGCCATAAGCGCTCCAGGCAGCAGAACGTTCGTTCTGTACTGCTGAGCTCCGCGCCTCCTCCCTCTCTCGGTGCCGCGCCCCTCTCTGACGGAGCGCAGTGGGCGGTACGCTATTTTCAGAGCCTCTGATTGGGAAAAAAAGACCTGCTGATGAGTTTCACACAACAGGAAGAGAAAAGAATGGGATTTTTTCTCTTCGAAACGTGTGTTGTCTTTATGAAATTCGTGTATTTTAAACGTTTAATTAAGAAGTAAAAACCTTACAGCGTACACAAAGATTCTGAGCTGATCACGAGGAAGAAAAATCACCCATTTTTCGCGCATAAAAAGTGTTTTTTAACTCTCTAAACCTGTTTTTATATGTTTTAAAGTCGTGCAATGTCTAAGTTAAGCAGGAACACATCATTATATCTCATTTTTTATTTATTTTTAAAAAAATTTAAAAATCGTTTGCCCAGCCTATTTATAGGAAACATCCGGTTTAGAATCCCGATCACTGCTGAGGGACAATCTTTATTCAATAAAGAATTTAAGTTGTATACTCTTTAGACTTTTAAATTTAAACTGTGTATTACAGCATGTTAAACATTATACATTAAAAAGTTGGTATATTTTATGAAAGCATGATTTCTCAGTTGGACAAAAGTACACAACCTACTACCTTTATCATAAATATTTTAATTATGCAGAAATATTTTATGCTTTAAAGTCTTTACTGAAGATATTACTAATAGTTTTAATAATGAATGACCTTGGACAAGCTGTAAACTCAAAGTATTACCCTGGTCCACATTCTTTGTAACCGTCTTTGTAAACGAAAAGACTATTTTTTCATTGACAAAAAGTAACACCACAACATTCCGTTGATCCAATCACACATTAGTTTCCAATCATACAAAGTAAGTCCTGAGAATTTCCGATTCACCATGCCTTTCACATGCTCATAAAAGATATTAATTTAGGAAATAAACATATTACTGTACGTAAACTGTACTGTACAGATGTAGCCATTCAAAACAAGTGCTTTGAAAAACTGGTTATTCCACACATTAAAGCCAGCATTCCAAAAACATTGGATCCTCTCCAGTTTGCCTATCGCACAAACCGCTCCACAGAGGATGCAATCTCTATAGCTTTACACACCACACTAACCCACCTGGATAAAAGGGACACCTATACAAGAATGCTGTTCATTGACTTTAGCTCTGCATTTAACACCATCATACCCATAAAACTTTCTACCAAACTCAGGGCTCTAGGTTTAGATACAACCCTCTGCAGCTGGATCCTGGACTTCCTCACCAGCAGACCCCAGACTGTCAGGATTGGCAACCTCACCTCCAACACACTCACCCTTAACACCGGTGCCCCTCAAGGCTGTGTGCTCAGCCCACTTTTTTACTCCCTGTTCACCCACGACTGTACTGCCAAGTTCAGCACAAACACCATCATCAAGTATGCTGACGATACCACAGTCGGGGGCCTGATCACTGACAATGATGAGACTGCCTACAGGGAGGAGATAAAACAACTTGCAGACTGGTGCCGAACCAACAACCTATGTCTCAACATCAGCAAAACCAAAGAGCTGATTGTTGACTTCAGAAGACAAGGAAAAGTTCACTTCCCCATCTACATAGAAGGGTATGCGGTGGAGATGGTGAATAACTTCAAATTCCTAGGTGTTCACATCTCTAAGGACCTTACATGGACACTGAACACCTCCAGTCTCATCAAGAAGGCACAACAGCGGCTGTACTTCCTGAGAAGGCTGAAGAAAATACACCTACATCCACAGATCCTCACCAACTTCTACAGATGTAGGGTGGAGAGCATACTGACCAGCTGCATCACAGTCTGGTACGGCAACTGCACCGCATCCAACCATTAGGCACTACAGCGGGTGGTCAAAACTGCCCAACACATCATTGGCAGTGCCTTACCATCCATCTAGGAAATATACAACACCAGGAGTCTGAAAAAAGCCACCAAAATTATGTCTGACCCCAATCACCCCAGTCATAACTTGTTTGTTCCCCTACCATCTGGCAGAAGGTTCCGGTCACTCCAGTCGCACACAACTAGACTCCAAAATAGCTTCTTCCCCAGAGTTGTCAAGTTGGTGACGCCCCCAACCCCCTCCCACCATTTTATGATCCCTCCTAACGTCTTCCTGTACCCACAATGACTGTACTCCTACACCACTACACACACATGTAAGCCGAAATTGTACTTTCCCCTCGATAGCCCAGTAAAACTGTACCGGTCGTAATAATATTTAATATTTATTAATTAACCATACTATTTTTAACCATACTTTTTTTGCACTGTTCCAAGAATTACCTTGCACTGTTTTTGTCCTGTTATATTTTCTCTGTTTGCGGAATTTTGCACAGTTTTGATTACTTGATTACATGTTATTTATGTTATGTTATAACATGTTACTGTTTTTGCTATTGTGTTACTGTCTGTTGTCTTATCTTCTGTCCTATTTATATAATGCACCTGAGTGACTAATGAGAAACACTTTTCATTATACTATGCACCTGTGTAAGTTTAATGACAATAAAGTTGAATTGAATTGAATAAACATACAGTATGTAAACTGTATATGGCTGGTCTTGGTACTTTAAAGAAAAAATACACACCAGTATTCCATTTCTCCCTAAACATTTTAAGCATCGCAGTCTTTAACTAACGTGAAAAAAAGAGGTAGTTTTAAGATTTTCTGCGAATACGCTCGATACCGGAGTCAACAAGCATACTTTTAGAATTTGATTAATAGGGAATATAATGTGGAATCCCGTATCTAAAGAAATTAATAACGATATAATTTGGTTTCTGTCAAAGCGCAATGAAACCTATAACTTGATTCTTATGGACGCCGGTCCCGCCAGGGATTAAAGAAAAACATGGAATCGCGTATCTAAAGAATAACAGTATACAGTAACTACGTTCATGCACAAACAGTAGCATGTTACATTATTAATTTGGGGGTCTCCTCTTGCCAGAAAGCGCTAAATTGCATTTTGAGTGTGGTTTTTGACTTTTTTTAAATTACAACTAATAAATAAGCTGATACTGTTTAGACTTTTAATTATTTTAAACTGTATTACAGCAGCACAATGTGCTTTTTCACGAAACCTAGAGTAACGTAAT
Source organism: Lepisosteus platostomus (assembly GCF_059453375.1). NCBI lineage: Eukaryota > Metazoa > Chordata > Actinopteri > Semionotiformes > Lepisosteidae > Lepisosteus > Lepisosteus platostomus. Next base: position 20,211,419 of record NC_142621.1, on the reverse strand, counting down.
GTCTTGCGTTGTACAGCTTTTCAGCTAAATATATTTATCGCTTACACCTGACACTTGAGGTGCCCGACAAAAACCAGTTGAACAGCTCTGTTGGAGGTTTGCAGATCAGATCAGATTCCCTTCCCCCCACAGAAAGACAGACTTATTAGTCGCTATTTACTGCCCGGCGAGCAGCTCCAATTTCAGGCGTAAGAGATAGATCCCAGTTAAGCCGATCTTGTTACAGCATGTTACAGTTTACTCTTATTAACCATATTAATTTTAAATGGTTAATGCCATTTTTTGACCATGCACGAATATTCTTATGTCCATATCTTCGCAAGGGAATCAGTGCAAATTGTAATACTAATTAAATGACCGCAGGCACTTTCCACCCCCTCTGACAGCAGGAACATAACCCATTCTCAGCTTAGCAGCTCATTACAATATAGGGTGTTCGAATCTTTTGCTGCCTTTTGCTGCCTCACAAAGCTTTAGAGAACTTAACATTTCTATTATCAACAAATTGTAAATATGAGGATTGTCAGCTGTCACTGAGAGCAGTTAATTAAATGTATTTTTTGATTCACAATCAGACAAATGCAACATAAATTGTTATCTTTGTCTTCTAAGTATATTAATAAACTTTCAGCATAGCTTTCTCCCCGTTTAGATTTATTTTTCTTAGGATTTTGGGATCAAACGTGGAAAGATTAGATTAGTATTTGTTTTTATTTTTTAAATACATTTTAGAAAAGTGTAATCTATACTAAAAAGCTGTATTTATTAAATACCACTTGATACTTATATTAATGGAGTTTAGTTGATACTGTTTAAACTTTTAATTATTTTAAATTGTATTACAGCATTGTACACATGCTTAAAAGAGGAGAAAATGCAAGCCTTCTTCAGGTGTGAGGGTCTTCTGCTCAGAATGAAACGCTAAAATGGAATGTAGGCTCTGAATGGGTTCAATTATGATTTGGGCTTGATTAAGGTCGCTGCTTTTAATCCAAAATCCTGCTTGAATCCTTCTAAACTAAAAATTAGACATGAGAAGGGGCTCTGGTGAAATTTCTCTTTTTTTAATTTCTCTTTTTTTCTTGGGAAAATATCATACCCGCTGCAATCCAGGCACAGAAGGATTAAAAGAAGCCAGACAGGCAGGGGGAAGAGTGAGTTCTAAATAAAGAGGTATCCAGGTAACAGCCGCAGAGGTGGCCTACTTAGCCCGCCAGGGTTGCCCTACTCTCCCGGAGGAGGCCCACCGGGAGATAGCGCTCCAGGCGTTCCTTTGGGCCCTGGCGCCGACTGAGGTGCAGTGCCACGTGATGCTAGCCACGCCGGTCCTCTTGGAGCAGGCCCTGGCTCTGGCTGAGACGGCTGATGCCGTATTCGAGGAGACCGGTGGGCACCAACGAAGGGGCGCACGGGGAATCAGATGGGGAGGAGGAGACACCCAGTGCGGTGATGCTGGGGGAGCGACGACGGCTGGTCATCTGCCACCGCTGTGGGGAGAGGGGACACATCGCACAGGAGTACCGGGCGCTGGAGCCCCGGGGACTCCGGAGGCCGTCGGGAAACGGGAGCAGGGTGGCCTAAAGAGGGGAAGGCCGCCCTTGAGCAACTCTACCCCCACTCCGGAAAGCCAGAAGGAGCGCTTCACCCCACCTGCTGCCGTGGGAAGGGTTGGCCACAATATTATGGACAATCAATTGACAATAAATATAGAAAAGCACATATAAAATTTGGGAAATTTGGTTTCAAAAGTCCTCATATCAATGATGCCTATACTGTTTTCCTCTACAGTATGCTAATCTATTGTAGTGCATTCGCCCCCCTCTTAGGCTGCGCAAACGATCTTTTAGATTTTTATAGAGAAATAGAGGCTGTACAGTATGCGTTACAATATAAACATTTACTGTCAACCTTTAAATCAACAATTGATTTAAAGACGATCTTTCAAAGCGCAATGAAACCTATTACTCGATTCTTATGGACTCCCAGTCTCGCCAGGGATTCAAAAATAACATGGAATCGCGTATCTAAAGAAATAACAGTATACAGTAACTATGTTCATGCACAAACAGTAGCATGTTACATTATTAATTTGGGGGTCTCCTCTTGCCAGAAAGCGCTAAATTGCATTTTGAGTGCGGTTTTGGACTTTTTTTTAAAATTACAACTCATAAATAAGCTGATACTGTTTAGACTTTTTTTAAAACTATTACAGCAGCGCAATGTGCTTTTTCACGAAACCTCCTAGAGTAATGAAATGTCTTGCATTGTACAGCTTTTCAGCTAAATACTGTATATTTATCGCTTATGCCTGACATAAGAGGTGCCCGATAAAAACTGCTCTGTGGGAAGTTTAGTGAAAAAAAAGGTTTCGTGAAAAAGCTACAGGAGTGCCAATCGTAATCGTTTTTATTTTTAATCATTCAATGCAGATGGCTGGTGGCATGTTCCATAGGAGTACGGTAATTAAAAACCAGTAATACTTGGTTGGAGTTTAAATAAAGTTGAGGTTTTATCTAGGGGCTGCTCGCCTGCGTCTGAATAGCGGCTTCTAAACTGTGAAAATATGTGTCTGTCTTTCCGTGGGGGGAAGGGAATCTGATCTGCAAAGCCCTTTGGCTACAAAAGTAAAAAGAAGGTGCTGGCTCTCTCTATCTCTTTTGATTATTACATCCAATAATCAAAAATGACACAATAAACATAATAACCATAATAACGACCAACCAACAAAAACAACCATATAAACATAACACCAACCAAAAACATAGATAACAACCACAATACTAAATCCAATATATCAAACCATTAAAGCAAAACCGTCCTCCAATTATCAACAAATCTCAAGATCTTGTACGAATTATTCGTAATACAAACCAAAAATAGCCCGCAAACTCTCTCAAATTCCTCCAATTATCATAATCCCACCCCTTATGCAAAACAAAAACCTCCTCCCATCCCAGTTTATCCTCTATATCATAAACAAAATCCACCTCAATTTTCAACATAAAGCATTACACAAAATCAATACCTCAACACTCCATACTCAACAACGAAAATTCACAAACAGCCAGTACATGTAACTCCACATTCCCAAATAGACCTAATTTCCATAGCCCCGCCCCTTATGCAAAACCAACATACCTCCCCTGTTCTCTCTCTCCGCTGGCGTTTGTAATCGTTTTTATTTTTAAATAAATTTTAGCAAAGTCATGTATTTTAAAAATCTTAAGATTTCTATATTTATGTCTTTATTTAGTGGTTTCATGAGTGACAAAGGCTAAACTTTCTTGGAAAAACCGGGTTGTTAGAAGCTTGCCACGCCCAGACTGTTACACCAATGCTTTAGCATGTTAAAGCGATTTCATTAAGGAGCCTAGCTTTCTTAACTAGTAAGTACTGTACTTACTGGGTTTTGGAGGGGGGGAGGTGTCTTTCGCTGGAAATCTCGCCCCCTTCTACTTTGAAAATACCTGTGAAACCGGTTTAATTCGTCACAGCATCAGCTTTATTTATAGGTTTTAAATAAAGGCGATTTAAACAAGATTTAAATCAATATAAATGTTTATATTGTAATGCATAGGTGACTATTCATTGTTATTAAAATGACTTAAATTCGATCATGTGATATTTAGAAATATAAATTTGTTTGGTGCAAGTGAAGTTTTATTTAATGTCTGCCCCAGGGAAACATTTTATTTATTAAGTCATGGTTCCAGCTGGATTCGAACACGCAACGTGTGATGTAGGAGTCAAAAAGCCCTACAAACATTATCAACAGACATCGTACAGCGTGTACTATTCTTGTGTTGCGGTACATTAATATAATTATATCATTATTAATTTCTTTAGATACGAGATTCCATATTATATTCCCTTTTAATCAAATTCTAAAAGTATGCTTGTTGACTCCGGTATCACGTTAGTTAAAGACTTCGATGCTTAAAATGTTTAGGGAGAAATGGAATACTGGTGTGTATTTTTTCTTTAAAGTACCGAGACCAACCATATACTGTATGTTTATGTTCCAAAATTAATATCGTTTATGGCCTTCACACGCGTTACAGTATGCTCCTATTCTTTTTATGCTCAGCTACTAAGATTTCCCTTCAGTGGTAAAATTCCATATAAATATTCAATACTAAAACGGGCACAGTAAAGACATTTAAATCTTTCTACGACCGACCAACGGACCACGAGTGCCCCTGTCGGTCAACCAATCACGTACCGCGGTATTTTGCGAGAGGCCGTAGCCAATTACCTCCGGTACGTGTCTGTACCGTGCACTTTGAATGGCTGCATCTGTATATAGCTGGTATTGGTAGTTTAAAGAAAAAAATGCACACCAGTATTCCACTTTCTTCCTAAACATTTTAAGCATCAAAGTCTTGCATGTGGTTATTTCGGAAATGTTTTTACATGCTTCTTCTGACCATATTACTGTACGTTTATATACTTTGTGAAAGGGATGATTTTAACCTTTTTTGCGAATACGTTCGTTAATAGGGAATTTGATATGGAATCGCGTATCTAAAGAAATTAATAACGATATAATTATATTCAGGTACTGTTGCACAAACAGTAGTATATACACATATCTATGTTTTCACTGCCTGTCATATGACTGCATCAGTGGCGTGATGGCTTAAGTGACTGATTTATAAACATGAGGTTGGGTGTTCAAATCCAGCTATTGCCATGAGTTTTCTTTTAACAAATAAACATTTCTTTGAAAAACTAAAATAGCAAATATTATGGACACTACTGTCAATGTATATTGACATTTTTAATATTTCTAAATATCACAACAAGTTCGAAGCTTAGTCATTTATTAATAACAACAAATCATTTCAAACTGCTACTGATATTATTACTGACTAAATATTATCGACACTATATTGAATTTGTTGGTTTTTCTAAATATCACAAAACGTTTAAAGTGAGTTAAGTGATTACCATTTTCCATGAATACTTGCGCTCGTTATCGCAGTAAAAGAAACTCTTACTTTTCAGAATCTAATTATTTAAGCAATAAGGCACGAGAGGCCGTCACAGTTAAAAGGTGTTGTTAGGCCCGACGCGATGCAGAGGGCCGGCAACCCTTTTAACTGTGACTATATCCACAATATAGCACAGGTCTCGAGTGCCTTATTGCTTTTATAAAACGTTCCCCAAATATGCGATTGCTGTATAGAATGAATTTTAATTTAAAAAATCATGTTTTTTGTTTATTTCTTTAGCACATGTATTTGAACATTTCCATCAATCGTACAAGCACTGAGGATCTAAATATCTAAATATATGTATCCATAAAGCAGGTAGTATTACTGTATTCCACTATCTTTGTAAACATGGAAAAACAGATTCCCAACACGAAGCTGTGTCACTCTTCTGTGTAAAATAAACTGTTTGAACACCATGGCTGCTGTTTTTAATAAGCTGCTGGGTAAAGAATAGGGATGTTCCTGCTGTCAGAGGTATTGTGTACATAGTTTTATGTACAGGCTGCGAAAACTTTCACAAGTAGAGGTCTTTAAAATTAGGTTGAGCAAAAACAAGATATAATGATGTGTTTCTGCATAGACATTGCACGACTTTAAAAGCTATAAAAACAAGTTTCGATTGATTTTTCTTCCTCCTGATCAGCTTAGAATCTCTGTGTATGCTGTAAGGTTTTTACTTTTTAATTAAACGTTTAAAGTACATGTTTCAAATAGAAAAAATCATATTCTGTTGTTTTCCTGGTATGTAGAATGGATCAGCAGGTCTTTGTACCTCAAACACAGGTTCTGAAAACAGCGTGCCGCCCACTGCGCTGCGTCAGAGGGGGAGGCGGCACCGAGAGAGGGAGGAAGCGCGGAGCTCAGTATTGCACAATGGACGTAAAGCAACAAATGCGTCTGCATTCATAACTTAGTATTTAAAATTAAACAACGTAGATCATTTTCTTTGACTCCTATGTCCCTTGATTATCATTAAGCACAGGTTTCTCAGCACTCAGACTACTTTTTGATACCATTGTTAGACAAAGCAGGAACTTATTGTACTTTCTAATGACATTACAGGTGGAAAGATTACAGATTTTAATCGTCTTTAATTTTGTTATACATTTTAGAAAACTTTCATCTATACATACACCACAAAACTATTCTCGATTGTATTTCTGAATGCTTTGTTACACTTAGTTCATTGTTATCTTAACGCGCTCTATCAGTGTACTTTTGATATGATCCTTCATTTCAATAATTCTATGAATGACTGTGTCTTTCAGGGGGAGGGGGGCAGCAGGTCGAGCTGTTTAGCAGCTTTTTCTCTACACATAATACGTGTCAGCTCTTTTGCCAACAGTAAATAAGGTTCTTCAAAAATAGTGTAGCTTACCTGCTTTAGCAATACGCAAGCTTGCATTTTTCCGCGTTTCCGTTTTTATTTCCGTATTTATTTAAAGTTTTTATTTCATGCGCATGGGAGAGAAACACAGAGACGCTCGGTGTATTTTTCTCAAATTAGAACAGTTCTTAAATATTTTTCTGTTATCACGCTTTCGTGTGCTCACAAGATTACCTGCGTTCTTAGCACGTATTTCTATGCATTCCTGTGTTTAGAACGTTGACACAGTTCCAAACTCACGCACGTTCTCCTTTCTCCCTATTTGCTGGAGATACAGTAGCTTTTTTTAAATACAATTGGTCACTTGTATCCGTAGCACGCATTCCTATAGAGTGGTATAGAATTACAGAGTATCTCTTGTGTCCACTGAAGTATTAGCGCGAACTGTATCGTAGTACGTAGGCTGTGTATTCGACACGTATTAAAATACAAAATATGAAAACCCGTCCCGTTTTTTCAGCGCACACGACACAGTTCCAGGGTCATTTGGCGTACCACTTGGCGGCACTCCACGTACCACTGCCGGTACACGTACCACAGTTTGAGAACCACTGGCATAAACTATTAGTAATCAATAATATTAAATTTAGCAATGTAATAAATTGTGCTAATAATAAACTCTATTATACTCTGAGAATGTAGGGGGGAGGAAAAATGCCCGTGGTCTTTTCACTGATAAACTTGTGTTAACAAAAACTACAATAAGCTTAAGAGTTGTTAAACCGGCTTTTATTTTTTTTTCAGCCTGCTAGAGCACCACAATTCACACTCAACCACATCACAGATCACAGATCAGTCCCAGTGTGTGAGATATTGTTGTTTGATCTGTGCTTGATCTTTGATCTGAGCTTTAATAGAGAGCTTATCTCTATTAATATATTAATATCGAGTGGTATTAAATGCAACTTTTTTGTATAGATGACACTTTTCTAAAATGTATTTAAAAATAAAAACGATTACAATTGGCATGCAAAAACAAAAACACTTGCTGTGTGTACAAAGTACATGTGGCTGTTTTCACAGCCTTCACTATGTCGTTTTTAAGCCATTTTTTTTTTACCACGCTCGGATATTCTTCTGTCCATATCTTTGGAAGGGAAACACAGAAAGCCTTCAAACCAAATGCATTTTAAAGACCACGACATGTGAAAATCTTCACAGCCTCCACATAAAACTATCAGTGAGCTAATTCTTTTTTTTTAAACCTCCGGATTTTCATCGATGCATAATTACACACTAACTGGAACCCAGGGGGACCGCTGTGTACACATGTTCACAACACGAGAAATACTGCTCAATACGGCTTTGTGCGGAAAACCCGTATTTCACCATAGGAAGCACAACAGCGCAGTCTGAAACGGCCGAAATGTTGTGTTGTCTTTCTTCTCTTTTCAGCATGGAATAAACCTATTACTTATTCCTTTGCAGCCTACGCATGCTGTACGTGGCTCCCACCTGTATTAAACCTACTTCACTCAGTAGTTTAAACTAAGTGTAAAGTGCTATGAGGAAAAAAAGTCTCCACAGGAGCACATCTGCAATAGAAAGCAACCGGTTTGACATGTACAGTAAAATGTGACATCTCTGGAGTGTCGAGTATATATCCAACAGCGTGAGCTCATTTGCAAGGCTATTAAAATTGATTGAGTTACTGTAGCAGTCTGGGTGTGGCGAGTTACTACTGTAACGCAACAGGGGTTCAGGCGGGCGCCCTTGCCGCATTAGGTCGGCCCCGTACTGTCGGGGGCTTGAACCCGGGACTCCCGCGTCACTCAACAGGGACCCAGCCCGGTGAGCCAAAGAGAGATCTCTCTACACCCAATAGCTGTAGTCCTGCCATCACAGGGAAGGGCGGTGACGTCACCTGCCCTGGTAAACCGGCTCTTACACAGTGCCTGTCAGCCGTAAGCGTTACACTACTGTCCCCTGACTGTCTTGGCCGAAAGGAACCTGTCTTTCATTGCAAGAAAATGAACCTATTCTACTCATACATGAGAATATAATATAAATACACCAAGGGATTGGGCTGAGTTTACATTACAAAACAATCAGCAAGCCTGCACTACAGTGGCCATGGTATGGAGACAAAGACTTTTTACGGGAAGAGACGCGGTGCTTCAGCTGCCTGTGTGCACTAAACAAGAGCGTGTGGCGTTACTTTTTGTCAATGAAAAAGTGTGTGTGTGTGTCTCTCTGTACTCAGCTGTACTGAGAAATAAAGCACCGTTTTTCATTCAACGAGTGCCTGAGTCACTGTGTCTGTCCTATATAATAAGGCAACAATATTATAAACGCCCTTAAGCTGGGCAATCGAATTTTTTAATTTACAAAAAAAAAAATAAGATGTAATGATGTGCTCCTGCTTAACTTAGAAATTGTATGACTTTAAAAGCGATAAAAACAGATTTCGATCGTTAATACCCACTTTTTGTGCACGAAAAACGGGTGATTTTTCTTCCTCATCATCAGATCTTTCTTGGAAAATTATCTTCTTACCCGCTACGATTTGGGCACAGAAGGGTTAAAAAGAAAGTTAGACAGGCAGGGGGAGGGGGAGTTGTGAAATTGTTACTTGTCCTGGATAAAGTGGTTAGAAAATAGGTGGATTTACACCTGTGAAAAGCATTTAAATTTTAATGCGATACGGAAGACGTGATTAATAAAAAATGATCTTGTACGGTCTGTAAACTGAAAATTTATCAAGGAGACATGTTGAGTATCGCCTCTTTTTACACTTGGAAGAACATTCCAACGTTAATGTGACACTGACGATATTATTAATAACCTTTTAAATCTGAAGGGAGATCTAAAGGGATCCACACGGTACAGGTTCCTGCTAGGTTTTCAGAGGGAAAGACAGTGACGTCACCGCGCAGGCGAGCAGACACACCCTCTAATGTCAGGCATATGCGTTAAATATATTTTGATCTTTGAATTAATATTGTTATTGATTTCTTAAGCCTCACAACATTGTCCAATAATACTCTTCTTGTGTCTAATTTTTAGTTAAGCAGGATTTGAGCTACAGACCATAAAAAATTGGATTCACTTTTTTCACATATTGATAATAATGATATCAGTAACAGTTTGAAACTATTCATTGTTATTAATAAATTACTTAGATTTGAACATGTTTGTGATATTTAGAAATATAAAAAAGTCAATAGAGTGTCCTCAATATTGCTATTGCTATTTTAGTTTTTCAAAGAAATTTTTATTTGTTAAAAGAAAACTCGTGGCAATAACTGGATTTGAACACCCGACCTCACGCTTATAAGTCATTCACATAAGCCATCACGCAACTGACGCAGTCACATGACAAGCAGTGAAACAGCCTTACACACATCAATAGAAAGTCTTATACTACTGTTTGTGCTACAGTACATGAATATCATTATATCATTATTAATTTCTTTATACTCCGATATCGAGCGTATTCGCAGAAAAGCTTAAAACTTTCACTTTTCTCACAAAGTACTGTATATAAAAGTACAGTAACATAGTCAGAAGGAGCACATAGAAAACGTTTCCGAAATAACCACATGTAAGACTTTGATGCTTAAAATGTTTAGGGAGAAATGGAATACTGGTGTGTATTTTTTCTTTAAAATACCAATACCAGCAATATACAGTTTACATAATATGTTTATATTCTTAAATTAATATCGTTTATGACCTTCATATGCGTTATGCTCCTATTCTTTTTATGCTCAGCTACTAAAATTTCCCTTTAGTGGTAAAATTCCATATAAATATTCAATACTAAGTGGATTAAAATGTGCACAGTAAAGAGATTAAATGATTAAATCTTTTCACTACCGACCAATGCACCACGAGTGCCCCTGTTGGTCATTTTGGTCAGTCAATCACGTATCCTATTTGTAATGCTGCTATGAGAAACCAAACAAGATCCAGAATATGCCAATGGAGAAAAAAAGTCCTACATAAGAGTTTATGAAGTACTTATTAGGAGAACAAAATTCTACTATGAGTTCTTATTTATTTTTCTGGCACCAGGATGCTAAAGATAAACCATGTTTATGTTGCTACAGTGAAAACTACTCTTGAAGTTTAAACTGTAAATTTGAAAATGTACAGTAAATTCATCCTTAAGAAAACGATGGTACATGCAGAAGATGATTTATGAAGAAAATGACAGCATCACCTGTCTCACTGAATTTCTGATAATATCAAATCCCTCTGTTGCACAGTGAAGCATTAAATTTTCATTTCTCTAAAAAGCTCCACTGTAATCCCACTGTTATTTTCAGTGGCATTCAGTCAGAACCTCGCCAAGAGCTTTATAGCCAAGATGCCTTTATCTGCTCCAAGATCTCACGTCAGTGCCCCTGTCTACCTCAGGAAGACACGACTCAAACTAGAATTAGCTGCAAGTACATGTATACAAGTATACAGTGAAACGAAATATATTTCTTCCTCGTCCACAGTGCAAATACAGGTAGGACAGACAGGACACTGACATAGACATTGTCGACAGGATACATAGTGCAGTATAGTCCAGATAGTGCAAAATACAAGGTAATTTTCTCTGGTGTCCAGGAACTGTCCATGGATTTTTTGTGCATACAGTAGGTGCACTTTGAATCCCTGATGGCATGGGGCAGGTTAGCCCTAGCAGTCCTGAGGGCTGCCTCGTCCCCTAATCTGAAAGCAGCATAACAAGTTCTTAGCAATGCGTGGACCTCTGCAGTCAGCCATGGCTCCTGGTTGGCCCGTGTGATGGTGGATTTGGAGACAGTGACGTCATCTATACACTTACTGATGTAGCCAGTCACAGATGCTGCATACTCCTCTAAGTTGATGAGATGCTCAAAGGTAGCAGCCTCCCTGAACATATTCCAGTCTGTGTGTTCAAAACAGTCCTGTGATGCTAATATGGCTCCATCTGGCCATAGTCTGATCTGTTTCACAACTGGTTTGGCACGTTTGAGCAGCAGTCTGTATGCTGGGATTAGCATAACAGAGATGTGTTCAGAGTAGCCCAGGCAGGGGCGGGGAACAGCCTTGTATGGATCATGGATGTTTGTATAAACGAAGTCTGGTGTACTACATACCACAATAATAAAAAGTCAATATAACATAGATATTATACACACTAGACAAAAATGTGTTTGCCATCAAAGGGGGGAAGAATTGGAAAGAGGGATAGGAAAACACATTGTTTCATGAAATCACTAATTTTAACTGTTTATAGTTTGTGTTTTAATACCATTTTCATATTTTAGGTTTTAATCAAAATATATATAAGCATTGTGACGTTAACAATTAGTCTTAAAAACAAATATGCATATATAAATCTCAACTGGATTTCTGTTTAAGAGCTTCTTTAATTTCTTTTACTTTAGATTTACTTAGATTTTTGGTCTGACTGGTAGACCTGGTTTTACTCCCACCATTGACAGTATTTACCTTTTGCTAAATTATTCATATGATTTTTTATTATTTTTATATTTAACATACTACAATAATAAAAAATCAATATAATATAGATATTATTTATTTTACTATAAGAGAAAGAGTATTTGTTAAAAGGACAGCTGATTATTGGCTGGAACATTCTAGATAGCAGGTAAAAATTCTACTACTAAATCAAAGCATCAATTGGTGTGGATTAGTTAAATTAAAAATCACAAGAGTTACCTTTACTATTTTCTATAAGAGTTTCTATGAAATTACAAGCATTTAATTTTCCAATCACATTCACAACAGCAAAATGTAGTTAAAACCAGCACTTCAAAACCTTTCCAAAATAACCAAGTGACCGCAAGAAGAAGATATTTATGGAGAAAGTGTAATACCACTACCATCTACAGTATATATATATTATATTCAGATTCATAAATTAATATTGTTAGTGACATTCAGAAACTTATTTTTATTTTCAGCTACCAAATTTCCCTTTAGTTAAACGATTCCACAGTAATATTCTGTATTAAGTGGATTTTAAAAAGAACCACAACAGATTAAATGAAGCTAATGTTTTCATTAACATCTAACCACAAGTGCCACCTATCTTGTGTGGCCAGTGTAACAAATCACACCATGTCATAGCGAAGTCACCTTTGCACTGGCAATGAGTTTTGACGTGCAATCTGAGTGGCTATATCAGTAGTGTAATATAATAATAATAATAATAATAATAAACTTTATTTTATATAGCGCCTTTAAAGGTGGCTTCTCAAAGCGCTTTACAGGATGACAATAACAATAAATAAGAAGACTACAACAATAAATAAGAAGATTTCACAAGATAAGACACAATTACAATTACAACAATAACAATAGAGGAGACCGTGGAAGGTGGTACTAAGAAGAGCAGAGGGGTGAAGAATGGAACCAGTTAAGTAAAGGCTTTTCTGAAGAAGAAGGTTTTGAGTCTGGATTTGAAGGAGTTTAGAGAAGGTGACTCTCGGATATCCTTGGGGAAAGAGTTCCAGAGCTTGGGGGCATAGCAGGAGAAGGCCCTGTCGCTCATACAATGTAGATGGGCTTGGGGGACAGTAAGGAGGGCAGAGTTTGAAGAGCGGAGGTTGCGAGGTGGTGAGTAGGGCGATAAAAGTTCAGACAGGTATTGAGGTGCCAAGCCATGTAAAGCCTTATAGGTGAGCATGAGGATTTTAAAGTCTACGCGGAATTTGACCGGAAGCCAGTGCAAGGACTCCAGGATAGGAGTAATGTGAACACTTGCACTAGACCTGGTCAGGATTCTGGATGCTGAATTTTGGACATACTGCAGTTTGTTCAGAGTAGATTTAAATACCCCAGGGAGTATTTTGATTTTGAAGCTCAAGTACAGAGCCATCTACAGATAGGGTTACAGGACTGGCTTTACGAAGTTGATGGGGGGTACCAATAAGCATGACTTCAGTCTTGTCACAGTTAAGATGAAGGAAATCCAAATTTTTATGTCAGAGATGCAATTAGATAGAATAGAGACAGCCACATCAGTGTCGGGTTTGGTATGGATGTATATTTGAGTATCGTCAGCGTAAAAATGAAAGCTGAGGCCATGTGATCTTAAAAGCTGACCAAGTGGGAACATGTAAATGCTGAAGAGCAAGGGGCCCAGTATTGACCCCTGGGGGACACCAGACTTGACAAGACCAATTTCAGACCTGAGAGAGACAAAGTGACAGCGATCAGTGAGGTAAGACTTAAACCATTTGAGGGCAGTGTCAGAGACTCCAAACAGAGTCTCGAGACGAGAAAGTAAGATGTTATGGTCAACAGTGTCAAAGGCAGCACTGAGATCAAGAAGGATGAGTATGGAAAGAGAATCAGAATCAGAAGCTATTAGGAGATCATTGGTGACTTTGACCAGGGCGGTTTCTGTGCTGTGAAGTTGACGGAAGCCAGATTGGAGGGGTTCGAAAAGGTTGTTTGTCATGAGGTGGTTATGTAACTGAAGTGTGACAGCACGTTCTAGAATTTTAGAGAGAAAGGGTAAGTTGGAGATGTATAATCTTTAAAACTCAGATATGATTTTATTAGTTAAACTTGAAACAACATTTTAAATCAGACACTTTCTAATATCTCCACACATATCCTGCACATCCCTAAGTCAGCTGAGGAGACCATGAACTCTTCTCTGTGTTCTCACCAGGTGGGCTGGAAATGCCTCCACAGAGCAGTAATAATGTATGTCTCACAAAGGCCAAAGGCAGGCTTTCCCATTCTCACAAAGACAGACAACAGACAGTAGACAGGCACCACACATTACTGTCACCTCCAGTCTCTCTCAGCCAGTATGAAATCTTTTTTTAGCCGTTTTAAATTTTTGGAGTGCCAGCCAGACTCCAGGGGTTGAAGGTGGATTTATCAGCACGATCTGTATAAATGACAACAGTGCCTTATCACCAGAACACAGCAAAAAGAGATTAATCGTGTGGTGCTGCTTATTATTTTCTATATAATGTAGAAAAGTCTGCTCTGCCATGTTCTTAGAAGACAACGTCTAATTTTACTATAGCTTATTTTTATTAAGAACAAGCTGCATACATGTACATATATGTGTCTTTATCGAAGTGTTTCTACTTGTTCATGTTGTGGGTAAGGCTTAGGTCACTATTTGTCAACCTTTTCCATCCCACGTCACACTTACATAAATATACAAAAATTCTGCATATCCACCCCCTGCACGTGTCACTGGCATGAGCATAACACATTTCAGTGTTTAATCGGAGTTGTCCTTCGATTGAAGAGCAGTTAGAGAGTGGTCTCTGTCTTGTGTGCATGCTGAATGAGTAGCATAACACCGTGGTTAGTCCATAAAACTAAAACATAATTTTGTGACATTTCCAAGATTCTGAGGCATACCCAATAATGTTTGGAGCCCCACCAGTACACCAGGCTGGCTTAGGCCATGGCTGGAATTCTTCATTTTACTCAGATACATCTATAGCAGTAGTGCCAACAATGGCTCTCAAGCTAACATCTGTAAGCACGCAAATAAAAAAATAAAACGGGGCAGACAGAAAGCTAAAAGTGTTGGTGACCCTGACTGTATAAGTACAGTATTTAAATTATTTGAAAATTATGATTATGCACAAAGAAGACTAAAACTGATATATATATATATTCAATGTGATCAAGGAGCTTAGAAAACCTCAGGAGTTTTAAATGCTGTCTATGGTAAAGTCCCCATACAGAAAATCAGTCTTCACTTCTAGAAGATGCAGTTGTAGGACATGAATAAGCTACTTTCAAATAAAATTGTGGATCAGCAGATACTGAACAACAGCTTCAGTGATGTTGGGATTGATAATTCATTTCATGAATTAATAAACAAACTTGTACCAAAAGAAAACAAAACTGATTTTTTTTAATTAATGGGGTAGGCAAATATATATTTATAAATTATTTTTTTCTTTCTATACAATGCAATGTTGACTCCTAAGGCAGCACAAAATTTGCATGAATGGTGACTAATATGAGCCCACCAAAACTTATATTCTCATCATCCACTGCTTTTTTCATGGTAACACCCATCTACACAAAAACAAAGCTTCAAATGTCTTTGGAAATTTTCTTGGAGAAGTCAAGTTCAGTTATTCACTGTTATGCTCCCCCCACCACTCCATGGAATGGCATAGCTATGCCTGCCCTCACCGTTCTCCAGCAGGGCATGTTGCAGTTTCAGTGGCAAGAGGCGCTGCCTTCATTCTGCCTCAATTGCTGTGGGAACAGTTGTATTAGAGCACCTGGCTTTAGTAAAAGCGTTCGCTGTAGGGTGCTCCGAGGGTATTTAAACCCTTTTCAGCCTCTCCTCTGCGATATTGCATTACATTTCAGTGCAGGAAAAGCTGGTGAAGAAAGGGATGAGCCACCAGGTTCCAGAGCCATACTAAGTCCAGAGAGCTTCACAGAGCAGAGGAATCCAACCTTCTGGGCCAGCTAGGGCACTCCAAACTGGGGTGGTCTGGCTGGAGTGCATCAAGAGACAGGCTGATTCAAGGCACATGACCTCCAAAGACCAGGCCAAGTGTGAGCTATGGGTGAGGCCTCCTGGCAGGCAGTCGTCTGGGGAAGCGCCTAGAAGAGGATGGGACCAATTTCCCAGGCGCCATCTGGACTAGACCAGTGGAGACATCTGCTTAAGTTGGGTCCCTGCTTCAGACTTGACCTCTGGACCCCTCTCAGCCAATGGAATTCTCTGGGCTGCAGTGCTGTGGGCAAAAGTACGCAGATGGAGCCAGAGAAAACTGGAAACCAGAAACAGGAAGGGCTCTGCTGGGAAGCTGGAATGGTGGCTCCAAAGTGAGATGAAAACATTAAACTGTAACTGCCATTGAAACTGTAACACACCCTGCTGGAGAACAGTGACGACGAACGACAACCCCTTGCCGCTTCGCATTGGGGCAAGTATAACATTCATGTGAAATTCTATTGTAACAGGGTAAACTACTGCAGTACAAAGAAAACCCTTCAATGCAAAACTCGTCTTGACTTTGCAATGCTCACTTTTGAAAAACTAATGTTAGTTTAAGTTCTAAACTTTAAATGGACTCCTAGCATTTATTTCCTGTAGTAGTGACTGAACTGACAATAGCTTTAATGAAGTCTTAAGAATTGCACAACAATAGCTAGAAGTTATGATGCCTTCTAAAATGTTTATAAATGCTACATTCTGGTTGAAGGAAAGTGTGTTGGGTTTTCATCACAGTGTATACAGATAGAGCAAATTTTCCTGGAACTTCTGGTGAGTATAATCCTTTTCTATTAATTTACAAGTACTGGGAATGGCTGACATCTGTGGCAGATTATCCCATTAATAAAAAGCAGACAAGAAAAAATGTCAAAAAAATCATTCTCGTCTTTTAAGACCCATTATAACTAGATTACTGAAAGACCTGCTGTCAGTAGTTCATTGCTGACAAAGCAATAAGCAAGACCTTGTATAGGTCTATTTATGTATGTTGCTTCCCACACTAAATCAAAGATAAATTAATTAACCAGATAAGACTGAGTCAGAAAAAAAGTGTTCTACCTCTGAACCTCTATCAGCTCCATAACATGTAAGGTTAAATACTGATTGTATATTTTGGAATCAGGTAAAAATGCTTGCAGTCCCTCAGATCTGATCATCTGAAAAAGTTCAAATAAATCTCAAGAGATTTGGGTGGAGGAAAACAAGAACTTTAACTCTCAGAGTTTGGGGATCCAAGAATCAGCACCTTCTCAGTCAACACAAAAAAGAGTGAAATAGCAAATAGCAATAGCAAGTGAAATAGCATGACCACATTTGAACTCTACTCCTGAGGGTCAAATCAGATCTGCTATGGGATTGTAAGTAGTTGCACATGCCCCGTGAGTTTGTTTAAGCTAGCCTGAACACCTAGTCCTGAAGGTGAGGAACTTATATAAATCCTGAGGTGACTGATTTAAGCTAACGTCACTATTTTCACCTGCACAATCTGAAGAACATGTAACAGCATTTAGGTGCACACTTCCCCTCCAGAACATTTCACTGATTTGGTTAGAAGGGGAAATATGAAGGGAACCTTTGCTATTCATCTTTTATTTCCTTGTCCCCTCCATACTGATACAGTTCACCCTTCCATCTATCAAAAAAACCCTGAGTCTTTTCTGAAAGCATAGGATGCAAGGCACAACAAAACTCTGAATACCAGTCCACTACAGGGCACATACTCACACAGACATAACACAGAAATACCAACTAATGTAACCATCATGTCTTTGTGGTGTTGTAAATAGGAATACCACAAGCAGGTCTTAGCGACAAAATAGAAAAAGAAGCTATGAACAGTGAGTGCTGTTTAATTTACAGCGCATGGTAACACTTAGAAAACCAAAACAAAGATATAATGTCAAACCAATGTTTACATTTCCAATCATCCTTCTTAATTCTGCACAGTCCTCTCTATGGCACAACTGTGTTGTTTACAAACTGAAAAATAAAGACTCTTTCCAAGACTTTTAATACTCACAACTCAGGTTTGAAAAACTAACAAACATTCATAAGTCATTTGGTCACCTCCTTCACTCTGGTGCAAATTCCATAACAGAGAACCTGCTCTCTGTCTCCAAACAGAAAATAAAAGACTGGCCCAGAAAGCCTCAGCTTCTAGCTTTTTTAAATAGTTACCTTGCAACAACCGGTCAGGTGACAGAGTACAGCAGATCAAAGATCTCTATCTTATCCAAACCTACTGCCCTCTCATGAGTGTAAAAGTGACCCAAAATCATCTTTTGAGGAAAGGAAGGACCCATAGACAAAAACATTACTAGATATCATGAGAGTCTAGTGTGTTATTTCTGAGGTAGGACATTTTATGTACTCAAAATATTACATTACATCTAAAATTACATCAGCATTGAATCTCAAATCAACCTTAATATCTATTCTTCAGCAAAGAAACCATACATATTGTAAGACCTAAACTGATATAGTATACATTCCCATCTTTATTCCTATTAGTTCCCAGAAGTTAAGTTATAAACAGCTTAAATCTTGGAGAGGAAATTTTACTGGACTGATTCTTTGCATTTCCTACGTTGTTGATAATTCCAAAATAACTATAAAATAAGTATTCATCTGCTTTCCAATGATGTTCAAATTTATTGAATTACAAAATATGTATAGTATACACATTTTTTGAAAGTGAATATTTTTCTCCCAACTTTGCACTCTAGAATTATAATACAATCTTCACTTCTTTGCAATCTCTGTCACATTGGTTACATTGCTCATTAATGGCGTTTTTCAAGTTAAATAGATTTTCCTATTCATTCAAATAAATACTTTGGCTGGGTCACTAATAAACATCCACACTCTTCTTGTTAAGTTACTGCAGTGTAGCTTTGGCCTTGCAATTTGGGTAACTGTAGAGTTGAAAGATGAATTTGTGTACTAGTATTAGGTCTGCAACAGACTGAAGCAGGTTTTCCTTAAAGGGTTGCCTGTATCCATTTTTTCTTCAAATCTGACAATCTTCCCAATCTCTGCTGTTGAGAGGCATCACCACATTATTCTGCCTTCAGCATGTTTGACATTATGGATTGTATTTATTGACTGATGCATTATGTTGGGCTTGTGCCAACTGATTTGAATTTCTAATTGAGTTTCAATTTTGACTCCTATGAGCATAAAACCTTTTTATGGAAACGGTTAATAATACTTGCCATAAGTGTATTAATTGCAAACTCCATGTGGGGTTTGAAATGGGTTTGTCACTATGCCATACAGGGCAGCTACTGAATGTGAAGTGACTGGGATACTGTTGACTTATGGACATTTTCTACCATCTTAGTCTCTGAACTCTGTAGCTCTATCAAAGTCACTGTTGGACTCATGGTGGTATCTTTCATAGGTTCCCTCCTTGCCCAGCAACTCCTGTTTTGGGGGGAAGCCTGATAGTGTCTTATTGGTATGATGTTTTTATATACAATACCCTTCTCCTGATCTGTTGTTGATGTTTTCAGCTTTATCACTTATTTTTAAAGGTCCTTTTTCTTCCTTTTTGAATCTTTACTTGAAATTCAAATAAATTAAGGACTTTATAGAAGCAGGTGTATTTATTCTAAATTAAAATGAACAACTATTATTGCATTAGTAGAGAGAGACTACTCAATTGACTTATCAAATTAATTTTGTCTTACTGACAAAAGGAAAAAACTATTTGTTTTGCAGTTGTTGTTGATGTTTAACCTCTTTCACCCATAAAAGCATTCAGTTTTAGCATACAAGATTTGATTTAAAATAATGCAGCCATTCAAAATGCACAGTTAAACCCGTACTGCGCGAAATTATCTACAGTTTAGTGTGTTATACCCCAGTACGTGATTGGCTGGCCAAAATGACCTACAGGTGGCACCTGTGGTGCATTGGTTGTTAGTGAAACGATTGCTTCATTTAATCTCTTTACTGTGCATGTTTAAATCACCTTAATATTGAATATTAATATGGAATTTTACAACTGAAGAAAAATTTTAGTAGCTGAGCATAAAAATAAGAGGAGGAATTTAGGAATATAAACATATTATGTACACTGTATATGGCTAGTATTGGAGAAACAAGAAGGAGACTCTGAGACCGCTTCAGAGAACATGTCAGGGCTGTGAAGATTAAAGATCTCTCCAAGCCCATTGTTTCCCATTTCACCTCTGACGGCCATGACCACTCTAATCTCTCTGTCTGTGTTCTCAAAGACAGTTTTCCGAACTCATATATCAGAAAGACTACAGAAACCAAAATTATCCTGCAGCTAGGATCACACCTTCCCCCTTCTCTTAATGACAGACTACCTTTCTTCTAAATTTTCTCCATTCATTGGAGGTTTCATTTCACACCTCTCTACACCTATTCTGACTTCACACCTCTTGATTGGCCTAACTTTCTGTCCCCTGCTCACGCCTCTCACTCCTCCTCTCTCCCAGCCTTTGTTCTCCCGCTATAATACCTTTGCTTACTGCCTTGTCTTTCTCACACCTGAAGAAGGCTCCACGGCCGAAATGTTGTGTTTTCTTTCTTCTTTTTTTCAGCATGGAATAAACCTATTACTTGTATTTATATAGTTGGTAATATTACTATATTAATACAATATAACAATATAATATTTAATATAATATATAATACTATAATATTTGTAAACACATTTTATTTTTCATTTCACCTATTCCCGCATGATTACTTTAGAAACATTTTTAAGATGTTCGTCTCAGCTTTGTTTACGAGCAGCCTGTTGGTACGGTGGGTTTGCCGATAGGGGTTCTATGTAGGTGATCCAAGTTCAATACCCAGTTCGGGCACAAGTTTTTCTTCTAACAAAGACTTAAAAAAAAATAAAATAGTAAATATTATGTACACTATATTAACATTTCTTTGTGTTTTTGTGCAAGTGACTTCATAACGTGAGAAGACGTTATGCTATATTTTTTATACATCAGTTGATGCCTTCTGAAGACTCTCAAAAACACAAAAATGTAACATAATACTGTGTGGCACGATGGACAACCGATTCTTTTAATTTTAAAGGAAATCAAAAATAGGAAACAATAACGTGTGTGCCTCTAATAGACACTGCTTGGTTTTAAAACCCATAAAAACGGGTTTTATAGTTAAATATAGTTAAAAACACGAAATCCACGAAAACAGGTGATTTTTCTTCCTTGTCATCAGCTTAGAATCTTTGTGTAAGCTGTAAGTTTTTTTACCTTTTAATGAAACATTTTAAACACTTTAATTTTAAGAACTCAACACGCATTTCGTACAGATACAGTACAATCTGTCTTCCTGTGGTGTGAAGCATTTTTAATCGTTTTTAATTAAAATAATAATAATTTTTAGAAAAGTTTCATTTACAGAGATATCACTGAATGTTTTGGATTGTATTTCTGAATGTTATGTCACAGTTCAATATTTTATATATATATAAATAAAATCAGGCATCAGGTGCATAAACTATTAGTAATCAATAATTAGTATTAAAATTTGCACTGTGATAAAGTGTTGCACTTCCACATCTTGTAAAAATATAAAGTTTTATTAATTAATAATAAGGAATGTTACTCGATAATCAGGAACGTTAGAATTCCCAACCATCAAAAAGTAGCAGTCTCTGTAAAATGCCTCCCTGGAGCCAGAGTTTCTCACATTGAGGCGAAACTAGACAAATTTTCCAGCAATTAAGTTTCCACCTTGATTGTTCACGCTGGAACTAATGATATAAAATACCAACAATCCAAGGTGTTAAAGAGCAATTTCATTTCTATGTGCAAAAGAGCACAAAGAAAATGTTGGAATTTAATTGTGTCTGGTCATGTATTAATCCTATACAGAGGGGATGTACCCTACAGTAGGCTATACTCCCTAAATAGCTGGTTAGAGACTTGGTATGAATCCAATAGAATAACCTTTATTAATAATTGGGACATTTTTTGGGAACGGCTTGGCTTTTAGAAATGGGATGGTCTCCACCTTAACCAGAGGGGATCATTAATTCTATCCCAAAATATAGCAGAGAAGTTGATTGCTTTACTACTAAGAGCACCACCCAGGCCTCACCTATGTGATCTTAAATCGTGTGCTGTCTATACTCCCACCTCTAGTTCACCTCCTGTACCGACCCAGGTTCTCTACCACACGGCATTCCATCGATCACATTACTATTCAGAAACAGATATGAGTGTGAATAGACAGAGTATTGCAACTATCACTAGACCTAGATTAGAATTCAGACGTTACTTTAGACGTTCCTGTGTTCCACTGGTAAACCTAAATCAGTTAAAACATGAAACTACCATAAAATGCTCACTTTTAAATGTTCGCTCACTAGACAACAAATCAGTTCTGGCTAATGATATGGTGCTTGACACCTACTAACAGAAAACTGGCTTAGGCCCACTGACACTATTCCTTTAGTTGAAGCCTCACCTAATGGCTATACTTTTTTACAGAAAGCTCATTGCTCAGGGCGTGGAGGTGGCTTAGCAGAGAATTGAATTAAAAACTATTAATGACTTTCACACATTTGAAGCAATGCTCCTTAAAATAGCACCCGGATCATCTACATACATTCTTTTAGTGTACAGACCCCCAGGAACATACGCATTGTTTCTTGCCGAATTTGGTGAACTGCTCTTTGATTTAGTTATTAATTTAGACAAAGTTGTAATATTAGGTGACTTTATCATACATATAGGCATACAGACAGACACCTTCTGTAAACATTTCTTGTCTCTGTAGGTTGTAGTCAGTATATAAGAGGACCAACACACGTATACAATCATACACTAGACTTAATGATCACTCATAGAGCTGATATTCATCATGTACTAATCTATCCCATCAATAACTCTTTTCCTGACCACTCTTCAATTACTTTTGAGATTCGACTGTCCTTGATAGCTGCCAAGGAGAAGACTATTACAACTCAACACATCAACGGGGGTACTTCATTAAATTTCATGAACACGATGAACAATGCTAGCTTCAATTCCAGTAATAATGTTCACGAAATCACACATAACTATAATACAGTGGTCAGACAGGCCCTTAATGAAATTGCCCCATTAAAGACTAAGGTAGTCAAAACCACTAGACACTCTCCATGGCATAATGATCACACACAATCCCTTAAACAGGAGTGCCGCAAACTAGAGCACAAATGGAGGTCTACTGGTTTGCAAGTATTCAAGTCGACATGGACTGATAGCCTGCAACAATATAAGAAAGCCCTACATAGAGGTTGTTCAGCTTATGACTCTGAACTTATAGAAAGCAATAAAAATTAACCCTTGCTACCTATTTAAGACGATAGCTAATCTAACAAATAAGACCAATTCTATAGCACCATCTAACTTTAGTAATGATGATTTCATGAACTTCTTTAACGATAAAATTAACACCATCAGACTTCAAACACAATCAAATAAGCCGCAAAGAAGTCTGGTACAGAAACAAAATGAGCACCTCTTCTACTTCTTCTACACACTCTTAAGGCTTTTACCAAAACATATCTCAAATGATTAATTTTACATTTGTAGAAAGCCAATCTTACTTGCCCATCAGTCCCCCCCCATCCCTAGAAACTTCTGATATTATGCTTAGACAACTAAATCACCCAGATAAATATGAACTGGCAGCACAAAAAGAAAAGCTTCTTTGTTGAGGAGTAATCTGTCAAGACTCCAGTGTCTTTCAAGTATCTTTGTCAAATGTTTAAAAAAAATAATTATGGCAGTATGAGCTAGTCTCTGGGGCTTAACCTCACACTCCTTTGATGGATGGCCTTCAAAAAAGACATTTTCTTGGAATCCCACTTCTCTTGGCTTACAAGAGTAAACAAACCTATTGTGCTGTGTCACAGTATAAATGGTTTACGTTTAGACATTGCCCAAATACTTTTTTCCAGTCAATCATCTCTATTATAACTGGCTAAATTCTGACTTTTACCATCCTCACTCTCGATACAAGTACTATATTGAATGCGCTTCTAAACCATTTGTGTAACAGTGCTCTAACTCTTCCAATATACTGTACATTTGTGTCTAGTTTTTGGCCGTGACAGATATTGCTCCCTTGTAAAGTCAAATGCAGTATGGAGAATGGGATTTAAAAAAAAAGACTGTATTCATGTAAAAACTACAATGCAAAGCAGACACTCAGAATGTCATATGCCATGGTATGAGAAAAGGAACCGCCCAACACCTTTTTTATTTGTTTGTGTTAATCATTTGATTTGTGCTAATCATGTTATACAATAACAATTTTTTTCATTTTTTTAATTACATACAGTGTACAGAATTAGTAATTGTGTATATATAGTAATTGTATTTTAGATTTTGATTGCTAAAATGTTTTACACAGTGGTTTTAAAAACATTGTATTTAAAAATAAATGAGCATGTAAAAAAAAGAAGTAGTGAATCGAAAGACTATACGGTCACTTTCTGTAAGTTGTGTTTGTGTTCAAGTCTGCATTACAGAAAAGTTTTTTCTTTAAAGAAACCACACTTTCATCACAACAATGGAACAACATTGTAATAAAATGTTTTTTTTTTATTTATAATGCTGCTTTTTAGTACTTTATCAGTAATTACATGCAAGTTTAACTTGGCATTTTTTATTAATATAGTTTCATTTCAAAATGCGTCCCGCTGGTTTCACTTCCTCTGTAAGCAATTACAGCATTAGTAATAGTAAGTTAAATTGTGTGTTATTTAAACATTACATACCATACAGTATATACTGACGGAAAAAAGAAACGCAACACATCCCGGAACAGGCTGAAGAGTGACTCATCTGTGAAGAGGACCTGATGCCACTCCATCGCTGTCTGGCCCAAGCCAGTCAGGTGTGATGTCTAGGAGGTGTGAGCAGAGGGCCTCTGACAGGTCGCCTTGCTCTAAGGCCAGCAGCATGGAGCCTCCCTGTCCTGTCACTGATGCTGGCATTATGACTGCCAGCAGTTTCAGCAGCTGTATGGGTGGCAGATCTGAAACCATCTCTCAGATGGACCAGTCTGATGTGTCGGTCCTGCTCTAGTGTAGTCACTCGAGGGCGACTGGATCTTGGATGGTCATCTGTCCTACCGGTCTGCTGAAACCTTCTCTGCAGCTGGGACACATTGGAGTGGCTTAGTCCATTGTGTCTGGCAACGCTGGCACATGACACACCTGCCTGCAGCATGCCAATGGCCCTCTCCCTTGCTTCTTGCTTCTAGGCATTATGGAATGCACAGAAAACTGACAGAAACTTCTTTTTTTCAGCATGGAATAAACCTATTACTTGTTCCTTTGAAAACTGACTAAGTGTGGCCTTTTTCTTGCAGTGACCTATGCTTTGAATTAAGGCCTTTTTAAAGGTGACCTGATCAGGCATCGTTCCACCTCATTGTGTAAAAGTGCACCTAACAAGCTTTCGTGTGATTGGCAAGTTGCAATGCCTCACTGCACAAGCTGTATTGCTGGTCAGAGGGCTTAAAACAAATTGACAACTTTTTGTGAAAGTACATAGGATATAATTATAGTATTCTCATTCCATGTTGTGTTTCTTTTTCCATCAGTATATATTAATACATGCTATATCATAGTTATAATAATAACCTTTATTTTATATATAACACCTTTAAAGGTGGCTTCTCAAAGTGCTTTACAGAACAACACCAAAAAAATGAGAGGAGATAGTAGATGGGGGTATGGAATATGGTGGGAGCAAAGAGGTATATAGCAGAAACAGTTAAGTAAAGGCCCCTCTAAAAGGTTTTGAGTCTAGTTTTGAAAGAGATTAGGGAAGGTGACTCTCTGATATCCTTATAGTATAGCTTTGGGGCATAGCAGGAGAAGGCCCTGTCACTCATAGAGTGTAGAGGGACTAGGGAGACAGACAGGAGACCAGAATTAGAAGAGCGAGAGGTTGCGAGGTGGGGAGTAGGATGACAATAGCTCAGACAGGTACTGAGGTGCCAAGTCATGCAGAGCCTTATAGGTCATGGTGACGTCATCTGAATCCCCAGTACAAATGATGATGCACTAGACACTAGTTTGAAACCTTTCTGTATGTGTGGCGGCCGGCCACAATGGGTTTAAGCGATTGTGAATAAGAAGTAAATATTTAACACTGTGATATCTAAAATTAAAAACTAAGAAGGTTTAGAGTAGTCATGTGAATGAATTTATCATGTGCTGTAAAGTGCATTAGTAACCACTTTGGAGGAAAACTTCCTGTGTAGGGGGTGGGGGGGCAGTTTAACAGAGCTGCCCTTGAGATCAGCAACAAAAATATTTGCTGCCATCACCTCCACTTTAAAGGTACTCTCCTCGTTGAAGAACTTTCACCTTGAACGTTTGCCCACCAACTAAAACACAGACACAAACTGAATAACAATACAACGTGTATTTGCAAGAATAGTAATTACAAACGTTATAAAAACGTACTTGTAAGATCACAGTAATACATTGTATGTATGTAACACTCTATGGGCACTACACTGTGAGGGACGCTGCCCACTTAACCCTTTTCCCAAAAACTTCAAGAGGGCAACATCACATAGTTAATTCACAGCCTTGCCTTGTCATACTGAAAATCCAGACATTTGTCAACATAGTTACTAAAATTAACTGTCTAAATAATCTCACTGTGTTAATCTCACTCAATCTTCACAGTCCCAGTATAATAAAAAACTCTGTGTTTTTAGATGTGAAATATCTGTTAATACAATGGCAAATATAATTACGATTCTCTCACAATACAATACTTCGCAAACCATATTCACATTTCTGAATATTGTACATATAAAATATTCATATTAATATGAATAATAACGTAATATGAATGAAAATCCAGACCATCTCCTCAATGTTCGGAAAGAGCTCGGGAGGGATTGTGTTGTGCCAGCCAGCTCATTATCACCTCACATTATGGAGAAGTGAAAGTGCTGGTGGGGATTTATTTCACTCTTCATCACTCTCCCCAACCCCCACACACCGGTCAGACAAAGGTGATAAACGTGATAAAAAATTCATCCAAAAACCTGGACGATATGCCTCAGGGACTCTTTCATAGTACCATCAAAACAAATGCTGCTGGTTCTCGTCTGCTGACGTTCCACATAAGCAAATCTCATGAAGTCAGATCCACAGACATACCGAAACAGTAGCGTACACGTCAATGAATTGCAGTGTGATCATATACTGTAGAAATATATTATAAAGGTTCACACCTTTCCCCTTCTCGCAATGACAGACTTGTTTTCGTGTAATCTTCTCTATTCACAAGCAGATTTAGACCTCACACCTCTCTTCACTTCCCTCCACTTTGCACAACCTGAGTGGCCTCTCTGCCTCTCCCCTGCTCCCGCCTCCTCCACTCTCCCAGCTTTTGTTCCCTATGCTATTTAATCTTTGCTGTCTGCCCTGTCTTTCTCACACCCGAAGAAGGCTCCACAGTTGAAACGTTGTGTTTTCTTTCTTCTCTTTTCAGCATGGAATAAACCTGTTACTTGTTCCTTAAATATATTGTATATACAGTATGATATTGTATGGTTTTAAAGCCACTATAGTACAGTACATGTGAAATATTTTTCATAATCAAAATTTAAGTTAAATTGCTTATTTCTCATTGCCTAAATCGCGCAACCTGTTGCAGGTGTCTGTAAATAAGGAGGCGCCGAAAGCGGTGTGAAAGAAAACAGAAATGAGACAGGAGGGCTGGAATCTGTTGCAGGCTAAAAGCTAACCCTAACAAACTGGCTCTCCTGTCAATTTTTCTTTCCAACGTCCATTCTCTGGAGAACAAGCTGGACTACCTAAAATTGCAGTGGGCTGCTCAGCAAGAGATGAAGGAGTGCTACATCTTTATTTTTACTGAAACATGGCTAAAGGACAATATTTTGGATACAGCCATTTAGCTGGACTAACTTCCTTCCGCACGGACAGGAACGTTTCAGAGAAAGTTTCACCAGTAAGTCTCGCAGAGGTAGTTTGTGTGTTTATATAAACAAAAAATGGTGCTGAAGTGCTGCAGTAGTCTCTACTCATCGCTAGTGGAATACAGACCACTGCTCAAATGTGCCAAACTGGTTCTGAAACGGATCAGGGTATGGCCAGATTGAGCCATCTCAGCATTACAGGACTGTTTTGAACACACAGAAAGGAATATGTTCAGGGAGGCTGCTAACTTTGAGCATCTCATCAACTTAGAGGAGTATGCAGCATCTGTGACTGGCTACATCAGTAAGTGTACAGATGACGTCACTGTCTCCAAATCCATCATCACACGGGCCAACCAAGAGCCATGGCTGACTGCAGAGGTCCACGCATTGCTAAGAACTTGTTATGCTGCTTTCAGATCAGGGGACGAGGCAGCCCTCAGGACTGCTAGGGCTAACCTGCCCCATGCTATCAGGGAGACAAAGGACACCTATGCACAAAAAAACCATGGCCACTTCCTTGACACCAGTGTCAGTGATGGTGATGCCTCCCTCTCAGATGTGCTGAACAACTTCTATGCACGGTTTGAAGTAATGAACATTGTGCCTGCGAGGAAAACCACACTTCCTCCAGATAATCAGGTGCTTTAACTGTCCACAGCTGATGTGAGGAGGACACTAGCCAAAGTTAATGTGTTGCGTATGTTGTATTATGTATTTGCCTTGTAATTTGCCTTGTATTATGTAATTATGTAATTTGCACATAATGTGACTTTGCATTATGTGTATCCTATCTACAATGTCTATGTCAGTGTCCTGTCTGTCCAACCTGTATTTGCACTGCGGACCAGGAGGAACAATATTTCATTCCACTGTATACTTGTATACGGCTGGAATGACAAATTAACGTGAACTAAAACTTGAACTTGATAATAAACTATTTTTATACATCTGGCTATGTAAAAACTATAGTCAAAAGGATCCCTCTGCTGGGATTTGAACCACATTTCCCAGAATAGCAACAAATTCTCTTAATCACTGTGCCAAACTGCCGCTTGGATGCAGCGCGCTACTTTACAGTTTATGAGCGTTTCAGTCTCCATTACCACTATAAGGACAATACAAGTTTTTTTTTTAAATGTTTCCAAAATATCCACAAATTATATTTTTAACTGCAAATATTTATTTAATTACACGATTCCATATTAATATTCCCTATCATATACTATTAAATCAGCATTACATGTTTTTTACAACAATGACTGCAAGTGTTCTCATTATATATTCTTCAAAAAGGATACAACATTATAGCTTTCTATGAAGTATATAAACTATATAATAATAATAATAATAATAATAATAATAATAATAATAATAATAATAATAATAATAATAATTGCTTACACTTATATAATGCTTTTCTGGACAGTCCACTCAAAGCCCTTTACAGGTAATAGGGACTCCCCTCCACCACCACCAATGTGCAGCATCCACCTGGATGATGCGACGGCAGCCATAGTGCGCCAGAACGCTCACTACACATCAGCTGATGAAACTTCTAAACACTTACGATGCATCTCATCACTACACGATTAGTGCTCTAGACTCAGTCAGCAGAGCTCTGACTAATTCTGCACTTTCCTACTACCACACAACCATTTTAGCTCAAGATCCCTCCTTTAGACCTAAGATTTGAGCCAAGATATTGTCTTACAAACAGAGGCACCTCTTACTACATCACAACCTAATGCAGACATGGTTTCAGGTAGGTTACTTTTGAAATTGGGAAAGTAAGTAATAATGGAGATGTTGTATATGTGTAAATAATCAACAATTGCTTCTTAATCCAGTTTGTACAGTAAGTGTAACAGGTATGGAAGATGCTCTTATTGGTCTTATATTTTAAAAACAGGCCAGGATATAATTAAGGAAATACATGTTATAGAACTAATGGGGATAATCATAATAAGACACATTTAACATGTATTTACTTCAAATATTTAATATTAGGAGTTACAATCAAAAGAAGACTATTAAGGAATGAGGCAGAACTTAAAGCGAAATGGGAACAGATGATTAAAGTGTCAATAGAGGAAGGGGGGTCATTCTTTAAAAGCATAATGATAAATGCTCAAAATGAATCTCTAAATCAATTAACTCAATGTTTAGGAAAATATGGTATGGATGATTAAATTGAGATATCAAGAAAAACATAAATGCAAGAGAGCACTGTAAAAAAGTGAAATAGCCCAAGGTGATACAGAAATATAAATGGAATGTGACTATACATAGCAACAGGCTTACCTGATGGAACACATCAGAATTGGCAAGACAGAAATGCATATTGTATTTATGTCAACAGAGAATATTTCACTCTTTCATTCCATTTCAAATGAAAGTCCACAGTGAACTGCAACAATAATTATATCATACACTACAAGCATGGGGGCATTCTAAGCTGCAGCTGCACAATGGAGATCTAGGTGTTTTTGTAGATTTTTATGTCTCCATCAAGACAATGACAGGAAGCAAGAAACAATCAAACAGAATACTCAGGTCCAAAGCAAAAAGTGTAGCATTTAAATCTACGGAAGTTATGCTCAAGCTTTAAAACACACCAGTATGACCTCACTAGATATGACCTCATTGTACTAGGACCACAGCTCTTCTTTTTTATATAAGTAATCCAGATTCTGGTCAACTAGTCAAGTTCACAGATGATACCAAAATAAGAGGATTAACAAATACACTAAAATAATTCAAGCTCCAAATGAATTTCCAGAATATGTAATTCAAGACTAAGTAACCTCCTGGCAGATGATATTCAGTGTGGACATAAGGAAAGTATTACATGCCAGTAGCAGAAACATAAATTATAGGTGTAAAATGGGAAACACTGAGCTTAAAGAAGCAATTTATAAATGGGACCTCCTTTCACCACCACCAGCGTGAAGCATCCACCTGGATGATTATAATTATTCACATAAAGTAATGTTATTTACAAAGGATGAATATTCAAATAAATCTAAAAATAGTTAAAAAAAATATTCATAACACTATACTGGGGCATTAGGCATACAGACTCAGGGTGAGCACCCCCTGCTGGCCCCACTAACACCTCTTCCAGCAGCAACATTAGTTTTTCCCAGGAGGTCTCCCATCGAGGTACTGACCCAGAGGGTGCCCCTCCAGGACATTCTCAGACTCATCTCGGACAATCACGTGACGGCCAGTATGTCTGAGTGCCAGGATTTTACTTTGTTCTAAGAGTTGAGACCAGAGGTCGCCCGCGTGTAACCAAAGGACCCGCCTGAGTTTAGTCCAGCAGCAAGCCTCGTGAACCACCGGTAACCCACCATGAATGCTCGCCTGATCAACAAGTGAACTACAGTCGGAACTATCGACAGCGGAATCTTAGTATTCAGGACTAGGGCAACATCGGGAACGAACTGGTCCTGTTCCCATCTAAAGAGTGTGACTTGCTCAGACCCGCAGTCACTTTTAATGTGCACAAACTCTGCTAGTTCAGCCAGGACTAACTAGCCAGGGCCTTAGAGAGACACACTGCCAGCATGCCACAGCAGGGATCTCTCCCTCCTTCTCCCACACCTCTAGCTGCAACAGGACTGGCTGGCCCCGAGCCAGAGGATGCCGATTGGATAGTTTGTCGCTGTTCCTTTGTGTCCGCAGGAGATCTGAACCCACAGAGATTGGATGAGTATTCAACATTCTGCATTATAGCTTGAGAATTAAATTGTTATCCCATCCTAGCTGATGTCAATTTAATTCCTATGAGTGATGTACTTGCTTTTGAGTATCTAGTGTAGAAGTTGCAATCTAAGCTCATTAACAAAACGGTATAAATGAATTGTATACTGAATGTATGCGTCTCTTGGTATTTGTAACTCTTTGTGATTGGATATATACCTTTTGTATTCTGCTAACCCTCATTATAAGATCTATTATGTTTATATGCACATTTTATGTATCAATAAATGTATTCTCGTGTATTAGTATCCGTGTATGTGCGCTGCCGAGTTGTTCCGCAAGGTCGATTTTCTAATAGCCATCAAAGAATCATTTTGTGATTTACTGCTACAGTTAGTAATTGTCCCAGTACATGCACAAAACCCCTACACTGGTCACAGCTAAGTAAAGAATGGACCCTATGCGGGTTTCAAGGTCACAAAAATCCTAATACAGAAAATTAGGGAAGTCCTAGCCAGTGTCAAGAGACGAACGAAAGTCCAGAGCCAGAAAACCAATTCAGTATCCAGCGGCAGGAGACACAATCCAGAAGCCGAGGTCAGCCAAGGCGCCCAGGGAGAAAGCAAGATCCAGAGCTCAAAGTGTTGAAAATAATACTGAGCACAGCTTGAAAGAAAAGCAGGGTTTAAAAAGGTATGGGGAGGTGTGGTGATGTAGGGACACCTTTCATTCAAGATTCCATTAAACAAAGCACTTGGAAATAATAGCACTGGGTTCCTTTAATCCTCTTGTTAACAGGAAATGCATTGAAAACTTAGAATACTGCTTTTCAAGGGTTGCAGGGGTCTGGAACAATCTACCACCCATGCTGTCAATAGTGATACTTTGGCTTCTTTCAAAAAATAGCTGGATAAGGTCAATTAGCTACTGTATTAAGTACCAAACAGGCTAGATGGGCTCAATGGTCTCCATTTGTTTCTAATCTTTTTTGTGTTATTGAGCTTTAATGTAGGAAAAAATGGATGCATTTAGAAACCAAGTAATTTACATCTGTGAGGATTTTATAACCAATATTAACATTATTATTCCATAGCAGAACCAAATTATTTCACTATTTGGTTAGAATATGTAACAGGTTTTTCAAAATAAAAAATACAGAAAGTGAAATCTCTTAAACGTAAGGGTTATGTTTAGCATTTGAAATTATCATTTAAGCTGAAATACAGCAACTGCTTAGGCCAGCAGTGAGGAAAAAAACTTCATTTTGATTGACAAGGCTGAAATTAACTCTGTAATTTATCCCAAGGCAAAATTCACCACTTCAAAGAAACCAGTAATTGAAACTGACAAATAGCTACATATGGCTGTTCCCCAAGTGCAACCTTTCAAAATAGCAATAATATAAAGGCAGGCAAATCTGGAAAGTATTTTACAGACTTTCAAATGCCAAATCTACAAAAGGGTAATCTTGTTTTGTGCATGTACATACAAACAAACCGGCAGATTTAATGTATCATTGAAAAAAGAACATTTGTCACCTATTAGCTATTTAATTAACTCAAAAAATACAAACCTGACTAAATTCAAACACAAATCACTATTAAACTCTTCACCTTATTAGGGTGTCTCTTATAAAATACTCTATGTACATGAGAATATGCTATCACATTCTTCAACAGCCTGATCTTACAGTTACTTCTCAAAATGGACACCGGACAAGACAATATTTTTTTCTGTCAAAGGATCAAAAAGCTGGTTTATTTCTGTCGTAGGAGTAAGTCAGAATGTAGCATCTTAAATACAGAAAGGAAAGTTAAAGTAAATACAAAATGTGATGCAGCAAGGCTGTGGGTTGAAGGAAATATGGAATGTTTTATTCAATATTCCAAGCCATCTAAATAAAATACAACATCCAATCATACTTGAGATGGATATGACTAGCGCCTTGTGCTACTAAGGTAAAACAAGTACAAGGAGATCAAAGGATGACCTGAGGGGCTTTACTTCTCAGTGAAACTGCACTGGACTGTCAGGGAATTAAGAACATTGGTTTTCCACCTTCATTTTCTAGTTCATTTACAACATTGACTAGTACTTTAAGTAAACTTGCACCCCACCCCCACAAAAATAAAATCCGCTAAGTTTCAAGTGCTCCTTTCCATGGTATTCACTTGACCTACATTTTTTGAAACTAATGCACATTTGATTATTATAGTAATAATTATTATTATAGTACCTTTCGGCATAACGTGGCATGTTCTTGCTGTGCACCAAAAGGCACCCTGAGCATTGTGAGTGGCTGCATCTGCATCTCAGTACTAAGCCAGTGGTAACGTGGCTTTGGCCAGTATGCAACTCCTACATCTTAGAATGCCATACCATCTGGCTAAAACCATAACAGTCATTATTATAGCACTGGAACGTCTTATTATTGCTGTTGTTACTGTTACTGAAATAAAAAGTAGAAAACAGGGAGAGAAACACATGATCCTTTCCACAGGCATAGCAATCCTGTCAGAATAATTGTATTAAATCAGAATATAACATTTTTGTATGACAGTACAATATACAGTGCCTATAGAAAGTCTACATCCCCTTTCAAAATGTTTCACTTTTGTTGCTTGTTGCCTTATAGCATTAAAATGTATTTATTTCATTTATCTATACATCCTGTTCCACAACATTCAAGCAAAAAACATATTCTAGATTTTGTTTTGAAAATAACTGTAATAGCTTGGTTGAATAAATATCTGAACTCCTCATAATGGCAATTCTAAATTAGCTTAGGTAAAAGAAATTTCCTTGATAACCACACACCAAGTTAATTGGCTTCCACCTTTGATCAACTGTGGTGACTCATATGAACTTTCCTCAAGTTCCTGGAGATTCCCTTTGCATGGTAACGCATTTAAAAAGCAAGGAGACAGTTGTGGAAAGGCAAAGCTCATAGGAGGATTATAAAAAATTCTATTATACCGCTTTGAACATGATCAAGCTGAATATTAAGAACTGAAAGGTGTATGATACCAACAAGATCAGGCTGTCTTTCCATGCTGGATGAGTGAGTAAGGAGACCAGAGACGCTTCCAAGAGACCACCGGCAACTTTGACAGAACAATGCTCTTTTATGGCAACAATATCACAAGCACATCCCAAAAACAGCGGTAAAGTATTTAGCTGATTCTGTGAACATGTGACAAAACATCTTGTGGTTTGACAAAACTAAAATGAAACCTTTTGACCTAAAAGCAAAGCACTATGTGTGATGCAAACCCAACACAGCACATTACCCAAAGAACTCCATCCCCACTGATGATGCCTACAATGGATTTTGTGTTATAAGGATGTTTCTTATTGGCAGGAAACTGGAGTACTTGAAAGGGAAAGGAAAATTAAATAGAGCAAACTGCAGAAAAGTCCTTGAGAAAAACCTGTTGTCCTCCACAAGAAAGCTGAAACTGAGATGGAAGTTCATCTTCAGCATGACAAAGATCCAAAGCACACTCGAGTGTCTAAGGTACAAAAGTACAAAAAAGCAAATGTCTTTGAGTCCTGACCTAAATTCAATAAATTCAATCAAAAATCTTAAGACAGATATCCATCAACGCTTCCCAAGGAACATGACAGAGCGTGAACAGTTTTTAGGGAAGAATGATCAAATATTGCCAGATCTAAGTGTGCAAAATTGGTACAAATTTGGTGATAAATATGATATTTTAGGTCTATGCCAGTTAGACAACCTGGTATTTTGATGACAATGATAATAATTCCCTGTTGTCTTGTGACACAGTGTAGTCTGACAGTATGCAGCACTAATATTGGAGAAAATAAGAGAGAAAACTCTCCAGCTGACTGTGCAGAACAATAATCACATTGAGTGTGGCGTGAGACAGGGTAAGATACAGCAGTGCTGAAGCATCTCCAGCTAGATTTTCTTCAGCACTGGCTCTGTCTATAAATAGCTTTCCCAGGCATCTGCCTTTCTATTCTAGTTGCTGTAATACTGCATCTCTTTCACACTTCACTGGAGTTGCACAGGGCCTGCAGCAGCCCAGGAGGAACTATAGCAAATAACAGACATGCACAGCTCTGCTAAAAAAACAATAAGAATGGCAGTGCCAAAGATAACCACACACATTGATGATGATAGTAGCTAGAGAATAATTTCAGTATTAGTAATAGGTATACTATAAATAATGCAGCCAATAGCTACCACACTTTTCACCAGCAAATGAACAAAAAATATTATAATAAATATGGAACGGAAAAATGGCTTACTCTGAAATGTACACATCAGGGTCATCCACCACATCACATACTACAAACTCCTTGCAGGAGAGTCATCTGTAATTGCATGAGTGATGCAGCTCTCACAGACACCAGGGGTGCTGCTATATAGCACACCAAGCACAAAGAAATTGATTTTTACCCCCACTGGCACTTTACTCAGTCTCTGCATGCACCCTTACCAAGTGTATTTACAACTTGAGATACTAGGGGGTGGATTGACAGCTGCTATAGAGGAAATACTACATCAAAAACATCTGTTCCTACCAGCTCATAATTTTTTATAGGGAGAGCCACACGCTGCTTTAATAAAACATGCTGATGTTTTAAAACAAGAGGCACATCAGGATGTCTAATTTTTGTAACCTAAACAAAGCACAGGCTGGTTTTTCCATTTATCATTCATGTCAGCAGACAGAAAATAGAATAATTCTATGCCCTTTTTACACCCTGGCATTTTCTATAATGGATTCTGTCTATTGTGTGTGGGCAGATAGACAATGACAACAGAAAACGACAATGACAATATACAGTGCCGTGAAAAAGTATTTGCACCCTTCCTGATTTCCTCTATTATTGCATATTTGTAACATTGGATGTTTTCAGATCTTTGGACAAAATCTAATGTTAGATAAAGGGAACCTGAGTGAACAAATAACACTTTTTTATTATGATTATTTCATTTATTTAATAAACAAAGCTATCCACCACCCACATCCCCTGTGTGAAAAAGTAACTGGTTGTGCCACCTTAAGCTGCAATGACTGCAACCAAACGCTTCCTATAATTTAATATTAGTCTTCCACATCACTTTTAGCCCACTCTTCACGAACTGCTTTACTTCAGAAACATTGGTAGGTTTTTGAGCATGAACTGCTCATTTCAGGTTCTGCCACAGCATCTCTATTGGGTTTAAGTATGGATTTTGACTAGGCCACTCCAAAACTTTAATTTTGCTTCTTTTCAGCCATTCTGATGAGAACTTGCTTTTGTGTGGATCATTGTCTTGCTGCATGACCCAACTACGCTTCAGCTTCAGCTCACGGACAGATGACCGGACATTCTCCTTAAGAATTTTCTGACACAGAGCAGAATCCACAGTTCCTTCAATTATGGCATGTTGCCCAGGTCCTGTGGCAGCAAAGCATCTCCACACCATCACCCTACCTCCACCATGTTTGACTGTGGATATGATGTTCTTACTGTGGAATGCTGTGTTTGCTTTACGCCAGACATAATGGGACCCATGTCGTCCAAAAAGATCCACTTTTGACTTTAGAACATTTAGTGTTCTCCATTTGGAGATTATGGCTCTCACTGTGATTCAGTGGAGTCCCAGAGTCTTAGAAATGGCTTTGTAACCTTTCCAGATAGATATTGTAAGATCCTGGGTTTGGTATAGGGTTTTAGGCATTCATGTGAAGGAAAACAGAGCTTTCACTGGCCGATTATCAAACTTTATTGATAAAAACAAAACAACAAAACTAAGCAAGAAAAAGAATAACTGACACAGCGCGAGCCTGCATTCTCTCCTCAACCTTCCACACCACACTGGGTCAGAGATTAAATAAGACTTCCGTAACACCAAACAAATTACCACACACAAAATCCTGAACATGTTAACCCAAATATGTCTTACAATATCAACAACTTACTTTTTGATCTCTTCAGGAATTTCCTTTGATCGTGGCATAATGTGCTTGTTGAATCTTTGTGCTGGCAAAGTGACTCTGATGTTAAGGGTCAAAATAAGTGAGGTTTATATTGAGCAGGGCTGGCTGTAATCAAGCCTGGCTGTGTTCAATCAGCTGACTCTAAATTATCCCTTTAATTGGGTTGATTTAATTACAATTACTTTTTCACACAGTGCCAGTTGGTATTAGATAACTTTGTTTATTAAATAAATGAAATAAGTAAAAAGAAAAAGGGTTATTTGTTCACTCAGGTTCCCTTTATCTAATATTAGATTTTGGTTGAAGACCTAAAAACATTCAGTGTCAAAAATCTGCAATAATAGACGAAATCAGGAAGGGGGCACGACACTGTAGGTCAGACTGCACGAGTTACAGGCAAAACATTGTCTTTGGCAGTATATTAAGCAACATTCATACCTAGCAAAGATAATCCATCTTTAACAATGGAAAATGTCATTCAGGAAAGTAATTGAGTACTAACAGGTTTAACCTGGGATCGTGAAGAGAGGTGTAATCTTTCTCATTTGAATTTTTTTTTTAAAGTGAACAGTGCCAATGCCAAAAGAGAGGCAAAGGTGATATCACCAACGTTCTCTACACTGCTGTTGAAACTTCACTACTACTACTTCAAATACTGCAATGAAAAAAGGAAGATGGTCAAAAAAAGTAATTAAGAAGAGCGTTTAAAACTGCGTATTTAAACATGGAGCTGTCAAGTAGCACCAGATCAACATTTTAGGAACGTTCAGTAAACAGCAAAAGATGTTTTTTCATATCTGGGATCAATTAGCTATCAGCAAGTACACTAGCTTGTGCCTTCTCTAATATTTGTTATTTCTTAATGGCATTTCCATGGCTCTTGGAGCCATTGTACCCGTTGACACCCAGCACCAACACTATTCTTAACTCTCGTCATAATCCTAATCCTGACATAAACTACCTAAATTAAAATGCTAATCTATTCCTGACCCAAATACTAATATAAAGTCTAACTCTGTTCTTAAAAATATAGTTGTATTTTAGTGTATTGACATACAGTAGCAGGTGCTGTGGATATTGAGACACTCTTGAGAGGGTGTTTAAGTGGAGCATCTTGTCACTCAAGCCAGCCATATTTTCCCTGCACACTCTTAAGTAAATCTAAAGGATGGGGATTTTTCCATAGAGGAAATAGAGAGACTGCAGTATGTGTTATTTTTTTACATACATTTTAAAAAGCAAAATAAAGGCAATCTACTTACTCTCAGAAATGTATCATCATGTTCTTCATGACAAAGTATTTGTGTTTTTGTAATTTTTCAAGAGACCAATTCATCCTTGTATAGATAGTAAACCTAAAAAAGTATTATAGATTTCCATTTCCGTTAATAGAATAGATCACTGAGGTTCAATTTTGATTACATCTGCTACTATAGGCAATTTAAAATAATACTTCACATGAAAATGCAAAAAGTGTTTATTCTGGTGAATACATATTTGTGTATAATATGCGGTGTGTTCAGTAGTGAGGCGGAGCTCTGGTTAGAGAGGCATTTGGAATGGGAACACACCTGAAGGGTGTTTGTAGTCTAATGTGGTTCAGCTGGAGGTGCAACTTTAAGACCAGGCGGAATACGTCCCTTGAGCCAGGCAGTAAATCCAGGGGGAAGCAGACACAAGAGCAGGTTACCATACATGCTGAGGCATGGCAGTGAGAGTGGCCAGGCCAAAGCAATGAGTGGAGCAGGTGTAAGATGCTGTTGTTAGGTGGCAGGAAAGAACAAGTCTGTGATATGTTGGAGCAGCCTAGCAGCTGCAATTAAAGATATAATGATAAGGGAAAGTGTATGAACTGCAATCAAATAAAAATTTAGAACATCGAAGGAACCCTGGAAGAGGGAAGTAAGAGGACTGAAAGGATCTAATTATTTAAAGGGACGGAAGCCTGTTCTGGTGTGAGAGAACAGTCTGGGTGCAGGTGACATCTGCTGAAGTAAGTGTAATGGTGCATTACGAAGTCTCGGGGGAAAGAGAAGCTGCTGACCTCTGGAAGTGGGCATGCAGTGGCAACAGTGTGCCGATTTTAGTCTGTGTGGAAGATAGTACTGGACAACTGGCATGGTGGGCAACTGATTTATTTTTACATTTAAAAACAAAAATCAAAAACAAGAAACAATTAAGTGTCCCTGATAACGTATACATTGCATGACTTTAAAAGCTATAAAAACGGGTTTAAAAACCCAATTTTTATGCATGAGAAACAGGTGATTTTTCTATATAAATGTTTTAAATGTTTTAAATACTTCAATTTCGTAAATGCAACACGTTTCGTACAGAAAAAAATTGCATTCTCTTCTCTTCCCGTGGTGTGAAGAAGATCAGCAGGTCTTTTTTTTCCAATCAGAAGCTGAGACAATAGTGCACTGCTCACTGGGCTCCGTCAGAAAAAGACAGAGGCACTGAGAGAATGGAACCATGGAGCTCAGCAATACAGAATGAGCATTTTGCAGCCTGGAGCACATTCAGCACAGTGCACGTAGTGTAAAATTAAGTAACATACTGTAATTTTCTTTGACTTAGTCCTTTAATTATCATTAAGCATAGCTTTCTCACCAGAAAAATTGTAGATTTTAATCATTTTTAATTTTTTATATATTTTATAAAAGTGTCATCTATACAAATATCATAAAACTATTCACGATTGTATTTCTGAATGTTATATCAAACTTAGTTCAATGTTTTAAATATCTCTAAATAAGAAAGTCAGGTGTTAGCATAAACTATTATCAATCAATAATATTACAATTAGCACTGTAATAAATTGTTGCACTGTTTCCACATTCTGTAAAAATATTAATTTATGGTTCAAATGTACGTTAAAAATGACTGAGAAAATAAGTAAAATCAAAATAAAAAAATAAGGGTACATTTTTTTAATATTTTGCTAACAATCAACAATTAATAACAATGTTAACTGTTTATGAAAATTACATGTATTAACTAAAGAATAGAGTGGCATAGTGGTGAGCATGCTTTTTGTATGTTTTTTCATAAATACAAGAGTAGCACCAGATGTCACAGTGGCTTTCAAATTTAAAGTATGCACTCAAAACTTTTAACTAGAAAGATGACTAAGCTATCCATTCATTTCTAATGGTGGTGCAGTGGCTAGCATTGCTATGCAATGCAATGGGGCCCTAGGTTCAATTCCTGGCATACGGTATATGTGGCTTTTGCACTTTCTCTCTGGATTCACATTGGTTTTCTCTGGGTGATCTAATTTCTTCTAGCAGTCCAAAACACACTGGTAGGTTAATTAGCTTATGGGAAAACTGGCCCTGGTGTGAGTGTGTGCTTATGTCTGTTTATCAGCCCTGTGATGGACTGGCGCTATGTCCAGGGTGTATTCTGCCGTGCGTCCATTGTTGGGATAGGCTCCAGCTCCCCTGTACTGGATAAAGAGATTAGAAAATGGATGGAACTAAAGGTACTGTGTAAGTATACTCAGTGATAGAAACCCACTATGAGATGGAAGCAGTTATCCTCACTGAGGATAAATTATTTTAATACTGCTGGCTTAAGGAAACAGCCTTTCCACCTCTGGCACGTCAGTATCCATAACCATATCTGTATTTAAACAAATTGCCTCTTAATATAAACATCTTAAGATGCTGGCTCCATGGATCAGCATCAGCTCTGTTTGCCTATTCCTTCAAATTATGTGCATCCAATGCTATGTTATTCTCGATTCTAATTACAATATATACAATTTTGTTTTAAGGCTTGAGGCATCTGTTTAATTGTCCCACTGAATAAAGTGTTTTGAATTAAACCGGTTGAAATGTTGACAGTATTCACATTTGCTAATTCACGTTTTTATTTCATTATTAACTTAACATTGAATATGTTCTAATATATATATACAAAAAAACATGTTAATATAGTGTACATAATACTTCCATATTATATTCCCTATTAATCAAATTCTTAAAAGCATGGGTTTCTTTTACTACGATGATGAGAGCAGGTATTCATAGAAATGGTTAATTACTTAACTCACTTAATTTTGAAGGTGTTGTGATATTTAGAAATACCAACAAATTCAATATAGTGTTGATAGTATTTACTATTTTAGTTTTTCAAAGAAATAGTTATTTGTTAAAAGAAAACTGATGGCGACAGCTGGGTTTGAACCCCCGCCCTCCAGCATGCAAGGCACACACCTAAGCCATTACACCAACACAACGCTAAACACCTTAAGCTGTAGCTGAAAAAGGGCAAGCAAAATGTTTTCACGTAATCCCAGGCGAATGAGTTAAACTGATGCAGATGTTTACAAAGAAAGTGTACTACTGTGATAATTTGAGCTATATGAATATAATTATTCATTATAGCATTCATTATATTATGAATAATTATATCTAATTATTCATTAGAGCACTTGACAATGCTCTTTTATCTACCCTCGACACCTTTGCTCCTTTAAAAACTCGAACCATCTCCTTCTCTCGCCCTGCCCCCTGGTACAATGACCATGTGCGTTTCATGAAGGCAGCCTCTCGCAAACTTGAGCGTAGGTGGCGTCTTTCCGGCCTAAATGTACATTATCAGGCCTGGAGAGATTACTTATCTGATTATAAGGTTACTATAGAGTCTGCTAGATCCACCTACTTCTCTCACATCATTGAAAATCACCAAAACAATCCCAGACATCTTTTCTCCACCATCAACAGACTGCTCAAGCCAAACTGCCCCACCACATTACCTGCCTCATCACAACTTTGCAACACATTCTTAGATTTCTTTAGTTCTAAGATTGACAACATCCGGCATCACATTCTCTCCACTACGGATATAATTTCCACACCTCCTCCCTCCTCATCCAACTTCTCTGGTTCCCGTCTCTCCAGCTTCTCTCTTCTTGACTCAGCATCCCTAAACAAACTAATTATGCGCATGAAACCCACCACATCTATTTTAGATCCCATTCCCACCACTTTATTCCAGTCCTGTTTCTCTTCTCTCTGTCCCATTGTCCTCAATATAATACATGAATCCTTGAGCACCGGCATTGTACCAACGGTCCTCAAAACTGCTGCTATTACCCTTGTGCCAAAGAAGCCTAACATGGCTCTCGACAATCTTAACAACTTTCGCCCCATCTCCAACTTACCCTTTCTCTCTAAAATTCTAGAACGTGCTGTCACACTTCAGTTACATAACCACCTCATGACAAACAACCTTTTTGAACCCCTCCAATCTGGCTTCCGTCAACTTCACAGCACAGAAACCGCCCTAGTCAAAGTCACCAACGATCTCCTAATAGCTTCTGATTCTGGTTCTCTTTCCATACTCATCCTTCTTGATCTCAGTGCTGCCTTTGACACTGTTGACCATAACATCTTACTTTCTCGTCTCGAGACTGTGTTTGGAGTCTCTGACACTGCCCTCAAATGGTTTAAGTCTTACCTCACTGATCGCTGTCACTTTGTCTCTCTCAATGGGTACAGGTCTGAAATTGGTCTTGTCAAGTCTGGTGTCCCCCAGGGCTCAATATTGGGTCCCTTGCTCTTCAGCATTTACATGTTCCCACTTGGTCAGCTTTTAAGATCACATGGCCTCAGCTTTCATTTTTACGCTGACGATACTCAAATATACATCCATACCAAACCCGACACTGATGTGGCTGTCTCTATTCTATCTAATTTGCATCTCTGACATAAAAATTTGGATGACTCAAAACTTCCTTCATCTTAACTGTGACAAGACTGAAGTCATGCTTATTGGTACCCCCCATCAACTTCGTAAAGCCAGTCCTGTAAACCTGTC
Source organism: Lepisosteus platostomus (assembly GCF_059453375.1). Lineage (NCBI taxonomy): Eukaryota > Metazoa > Chordata > Actinopteri > Semionotiformes > Lepisosteidae > Lepisosteus > Lepisosteus platostomus. The sequence goes on along the minus strand of NC_142621.1, from coordinate 20,168,129 downwards.
TGTAGATGGCTCTGTACTTGAGCTTCAATCAAAATTGAAAAACCTTGGGGTTATATTCGATTCTGGCTTAACATTCGACCCACATGTACAGCATACTGTCAAAACATCTTTTTTTCACCTTAGAAATATCGCAAGACTACGCCCTATGCTATCATTAACTGTGGCTGAAAAGCTGATCAACATATTTGTATTCTCTCGAATTGACTACTGCAATGCTCTACTCCCTGGGGTATCTAAATCTACTCTGAACAAGCTGCAGTATGTCCAAAATTCAGCAGCCAGAATCCTGACCAGGTCTAGTGCAAGTGTTCACATTATTCTTATCCTGGAGTCCTTGCACTGGCTTCCGGTCAAATTCCGCGTAGACTTTAAAATCCTCATGCTCACCTACAAGGCTTTACATGGCTTGGCACCTCAATACCTGTCTGAACTTTTATCGCCCTACTCCCCACCTCGCAACCTCCGCTCTTCAAATTCTGCCCTCCTTACTGTCCCCCAAGCCTGTCTACATTGTATGGGCGACAGGGCCTTCTCCTGCTATGCCCCCAAGCTTTGGAACTCTTTGCCCAAGGATATTAAGTCACCTTCTCTAAACTCCTTCAAATCCAGACTCAAAACCTTCTTCTTCAGAAAAGCCTTTACTTAACTGGTTCCATTCTTCACCCTTCTGCTCTTCTTAATACCATCTTCCACGGTCTCCTCTATTGTTATTGTTGTATTGTTGTAATTATAATTGTGTCCTGTCTTGTGAAATTTTCTTATTTATTGTTGTAGTCTTCTTATTTATTGTTATTGTCATCCTGCTTAAAGTGCTTTGAGAAGCCACCCTTAAAGGCGCTATATAAAATAAAGTTTATTATTATTATAATTATATCAATATTAATTTCTTTACATACGCAATTCCATATTATATTCCTTATTAATAAAATTGTGTTTTTAAGTGTGATAACAAGCGCAAATATTAGAAAATGTTAAAACATTATAACTTTTTATGAAGTATATAAACTTAATATAGTCAGAAGGAGCACATAAAAACTTTTCCAAAATAACCACAGTGTGTAACCGAATGAAAGACCGATGCTTAAAACGTTTAGGAAGAAAGTGGAATACTGGTGTGTATTTTTTATTTAAACTACCAATACCAACCATATACAGTTTACATAATATGTTTATGTTCCTGAATTAATTTTGTTTATGACCTTCAGATGCGTTATGCTCCTCTTCTTTTTATGCTCAGCTACTAAAATTTCCCTTTAGTTGTAAAATTCCATATTAATATTCAATATTAAGCAGATTAAAACATGCACAGTAAAGAGATTAGATGATGAAATCGTTTCATCGTTTCAGTGAAAATCGTTTCACTGACAACCAAATCACCACAAGTGTCATTTTGGCCAGCCAATCACATACTGCGGTACAACGCGGTGAACTGTAGATAACTTTGTGTGGTATGGGGTTGTACCGTCTATTTTGAATGGCTGCATCTGTACTTTGCATTCATTTCTAATATAAGCTGTTTGTTTTTTTTGCAAGAGCTCTTCAGACACACTGTTACTAGCCTGCAAGTAACTCCTAATGCTTTGCATCCTGCAATAACTCAGCCTACACTTAAATCCTCAAAAACTGCTTGTAATAATTTGTTTAAATGACCAATATCATATGTGAATACTGCCCATTTAGCATTCAAAAGAGCTGCAATGCGAAACTATTTTCTGTGGTTGCCCTGTCTTGTTAGATTCATAATTATTATGAAAATCTCCTTCTTGAAATGAGCTGTTTCCACAGTAAATACCTGTTCTGCATCAACTCTATAACAAAATATACAGTGAGCTTAGGATTTAGCCCTGACAGCTGCTAAATCCTAAATTATTTCTGCTACCAACATCTTTAGATTTCAATATTTATGTCTTTATTTAGTGGTTCCATTAGTGACAAAAGCTAAATAACTTTTTTGAAAAACTGTTTTTTATGTGTTGCAAAAAAAATAACTTTCTTTAATAAAAATTTATTTACAAAACTTTTCCCCCTGGCAATCTACCTGAATGCCCAACTATTTGCAAAGCCTTCCATAAAACCCATGTTTGCTATTAAATTCATGTAAGAGTCTCTGATAGTACTGCTCTGTTTTTCATGCGTCTAATTGTCTGTCTCTCTATCCATCAAACCTTCATATTGTCCCTGCCAAAAATGCACCTGCTTATTCAAGCCCCTCACTCTCTGCCAAATCTACTTCAGGTTCACATATTATTTTGTAACACACAGAAAGTGTGTTTTATATCTAAGCTTTTGAAAGTATTCCTGCGTCTATCTTCTGGATTAGGTCTGGTCATGGCTTTTTTCTGTTTGCTCATTTCAAAGTAACACCTGCTCTACTTCTAAAACGTTTTGCTCATGTGCATTTTTTTATTTTTACATTTATTTACATCTCTAATACCTTAACATCCTAAATTTTCATTTGTCATAATTTCTAGACTGAATTTTAACTTCAGCTCTTTAATTGTGAAGCTTCCAGCATTTTTACATTAATCTATGCACATTTTTAAACTGTTATTACTGATCACCGAATTATTGCACTTGACACAGCTTAAGTTAGTGCAGTCTCTGGTGCAATCTTCTGAAGCTGACATTTCACTGTTTAAATGAATGAGAAATTAGATTGCTCATAAATCTAATTACTTATTCTATCTAAACACAAAGTAATTGCTCTCTGAAAATGCTCTTTTTCTTGTTTGTTTTGGAGACCTTGATTGACCATTGCTTTGTTTGTCGAGATTTTAACTTTGTATTTAGGTTCATATTTCAACTATAAATCGTACACTAATGACTATCAGTAAATACTGATGTTTTGCTCCCCCTTACCACAAAAATATATTTGTATTGTAGCTGGGATTCACTATTTGTCTGTACCCTACTCTCTCTCACCCGCTGAGATTCAGACACGGAATGGTTAAAGATGGCAACAAGCCAGGCACCCAGAGGTAAGGGGGGGTCGTTTTCCCACCTCCATTACTAAAAAGTCAAATAGGATTGGCTTAAGGGACATACAGAGTGGTGTAACTAACAGTTTGAGGTAACCCGTCCTGTAAATTTCACTTTGTTGCTGATAGATTAAGCTTTTGAAACTTAGCCCCAAAGTCATGTGACTGATTTCTTGCCCAGTTTCATCAGTTAAACTCAATGATCACAAGACACACCATGTTAACTGGAAAGTTTAGTTTTTAATTCAGTTTGAATTTTAACTGTATGAACTGTCTGTGTATTTGGCCAGGGCTTTAAAGAGAAGGAGCAAAAATTTTCAGTCCCATTATTGTCTCCGCTTTATAAGTGCCCTCCTCGTGGAAGAATTTGAATATTTGCACTGAAATGAAGGCACAGGGTAGAAATATGTACCAGATCAAATTGTATGTGTGAATAAAGGCAGTAGTGGCTGGAGACAAAGGAAATGTACAATGGCAACTGTGTCTGTAAAGCCTGGAACGTGAAAGTGAGCTGGAGAGGTTGTGGTGAGGTTGAAGTCTTAGAGTGAGAGTGAGTGCTGGAGACTCTGTGTTGGGATGTGAGACCCAGTCTAATGGCATGGGAGGTCATGTCAGCGGCTGCTGGAGGACATGGTAGTCCTGGTAGCCCAAGGGTTGAAAGTGAAAAGCAGAAGCTGATGTAGAATATTTGGGTTTGTGACATCTGCACAATGAGGGATTGAGGTAGCAGGAAGCTCCAAGTGTGTGATAATTCTGAGCATGGTGGCCCTGAAGGAGAGTGGAGTAGTAGGAGCTCTATGTGTGGTCTTAGTGAAGTAAAGTTGTCGAGATGCAGGAAAAACTCCCAAACAGTAGCAGCCTCGGTCACTGCTATGTTGGTCTGCTAGTAAGGTAAGGAATGCAGTAGAGCATGACCAGCCAAAACAATGGTTTTCCACTGCTTCCACTGAGACTGAGTCTGACAGTCTGCGAGCTATAAATATACAGGTATCTGTATACTCTGGTATTATATAAACTTACCAACAACAGTAAGAATTTGTATATTGTAATATTAGGAAGAGTGGTTTGACAAATTGCTGGAATAATGTTGTGCAATACATATTTGGAACAAGTAACATTATAGGCAACCACAGTAAATATATGCATAATTACAATAAATTAAGCCTGAACAGAAAGTTTAAAGCAGAATAAAGAATTTAATTTGAACGATGTTCTCTGATCCTTAATAAGAAGGTAGGTTAGTGAATTCAAACTTACTGTGTTTAGGTCATTCAATGAGTACATCCAATCCAGTGTGTTCAGCTGAGATGAAACATCCAGAATGGAATTTAAGAAACGTAAAATAGGCCAACTGCAATCCTTAAAGGCCAGAGATCTACAGTGTTCCTAAGTCTCCAAAATGGCACCTGTACATGACTTGAAAAGGCTGTTAATTTGTATTGTAGAAAAAAATAAGTGTCAAAATTCAGAAATGTAGCACTCAGCTTGTACATATGTGTGTTTTTATTAATAAAGCAGGAATAGTTTGATTAAACGTACACAGAGAACATAATCAGCAAAATAGTAACTGAATGCCAGAAAGTGTCAGGCATTTGATCTGTATGTGGGAAAATTAAAACACAGCTGAACATGCAGTAGTCCCAAAAATCACATTTATAAAGTCTGGAGCATTGTCAACATGAACAACTGAACATGAACACTTCACCGTAATCAACTGTGAAAGATCCCCCTTTTTTATTAGCGTGGCAAGGGTTCCACATGAACTGTAACCATATCTTTCCATGGGTAGCAGTGGCAAGAACCTCACTCGGTCAATTATGGTTGCTCATTAACCATCTTCTTACTTACCGGTGTCCTGACCCAGAAAAAACACGGGTACAGACTGCTACCAATATTATCCCACTATAATCTTTCTCTGACTTGTTGTATCAGACAAAATGTCTACTGTCTTTAAATGCTCACGGTTTTTCTAAACTGTGAGGGTCTGTGAATAGACAACCTCTGACTGCCTCAGGAACTGCGTTTAAAGAAAGCTAGAGACTCCAGGTGTAGCCAATTCAGTGATTTCCTTATGAGAATTTGAAGAATGTGAGATAACCCTGCCCTTTGCTGATTCACCCGTGCTCCCAGCAACTGCTTTGCTACATCACCCTAACTTTGGTGACATGTTTCAGATTAATTAAAAAGGAAAACTGCTGTACAGTATATGCATTTTTTTTATTCTACAAATTATTTATTCTTTTTTTTAATATTACATTACCCCCATACAGTATTATTTAATTTTCTAGTGCTTGTTATTTGTAGTTTTAATATGGTCAATATGAGAGTTACATACACCCTTATAACTTAATCTTGTCAGATCTCAAAAGCTAAGCACGGCTGCTCAGTGCTGGACAGGAGATCTCCAAGAAAAAACAGATGTTTCTGTATGTGTAGGCAAACAAGCCCCAGAATGTAGTCCAGACAGACTGCTGTCTAAGGTGCTGTTTTTCAGATGAAATCTGAAACCAAGGTCTTGATTACTTGATTGATTACTGATCATTAAAAATACCATGGTATTTTAAATCCCACTCTGGGATAGTACAACCTGAGCTTCCTAAAGATTTCCCTTAATACATCTGATGAAACAACATCTCACTTTTTGACATATCTGTTGTGTAGTGGGGCTATTATTAATAATGGTCAACTGCCATCACTTACAATATAGCATTATTCTTCCTTTAAGGACTCCCATTCCACTTCACAACCATGCTTGGACCTGCTTATTTTCTGAAATCTGACATGAGGCTATAAGGTGATGGCTATTATGTATTTTAATTTCCTCATCTTTAAAACTTTTGCAACATTTGAAAAATATATATATATACTTAAAAAATCATTTTAAATATAATTGCTGAAGAGAAACTAAAAATGGAATAAAATGGGAAAATCGAAGAAAAATTGAAATAATTGGAAGTGTGGACATTTGTAACTGTCACATAGGAAAAGCCCTGTCTATCACATATGAGTTTTAGAGTTGTGTTACTAACATCAAGGTAATCTAAAGCAAAGTCTGTCTATGATCACATTTGTGCCATTCTACTGATACCTATATGTTTTATACATGCCATTTGCAACCCCTAATCGAAAAGTCTACTGTACCGTCTACAGCAGAAAAGGAAGCAGCTGGATGGACTATCCTCTACTGTCTCTTTGCATGCATTAATTGCCTCCCCCAGCACCATCTGACACTGCCTATTTTTACAGCTTGCTCTGCTCTCCAGCGACACAGTAATTACACTTCACAAAAATAGAGAGCACATCCCTTCATTTCCCAGGTTCAGCTTTCTCAGCCATTTCTCTATCCAATCCCCAAATCATCACACATTGTATGCATGTTAACTAGATGATGCAAAAAAAAAGACTTGTCCAGCCACTATCCTCCACAGCTAAGAAGTGCTGAAAGTGCTCAAATTCTAAAAGACAGTCTTTAGTGTTTTGCTAGTTCTTCACTGTCTTTACAGATAGCAGGGGACTAGCAGGGAAGGGAGCTCACACACATAAACACATCCTGAGCGGCAATCAACATGCAAAAAGCACACTTTTCTGTCAGACTGCCATCTCCTCAAAGCGACTTTCTAACATGGGTAATCTGACTGTCCATATCAAAAGCCTGATGCACAAAATGATATAAAGGTTTTATTATACAGAACACATTTGTCTTATTTTCCAAAAATGATAAAAGTCTTAATCCAAAGCACATGTGCATGTTTCTGTATTGTGTGTTGAATACGCACAAAACAAATAAATGCCAAAGGCATCAATTACATTATCTGTATATAAAACACAATAATAAAGCTGTCTTCAGGTAAGTTAACAAAAATGCTTATTTCCTAATACTTATATTTCTCTGTCTTCATGTGCTATTTCTTTTATTTTAGGTGGTTATGAAAATCAAATTATTAAAGTCTGATTAGCAAAAATTTAGTGTTTTTCCCTTATTTGTTCAAATTAGTTTCCACACTAGTCTCTAGATTAGGGAGAAGGCTGCAGATATTGGAAAAAGTAATTATTTTCTGCTATATAAAAGCAATTTATATACTGCTTTAATCAATGGAAGCAAGGGTCAGCTGTATTTACTGTACAGTATAGTTGTATGTAGAAGAAAATATAATAATCATAATCATAAAGGTGTCAAATATGTTGCATTGCATTGATGTATCTGATTCACCAGTTTCTTTATAGAGGACAATTACCTACCTGCCTGAACAGAATCAATTGTGGTGCATTGTATAAGATTTCTGCATTTCCATTTCATTATAAAGTTCTTAATAATATACCATAAACTTTACAACCGTTACTGCAAAAGTTCTGTAAACAGAATATAAATGATCATACAGTATTTTTGTTGTATGAATCACTTTTTTCCTACAAGATAATAGATTTGCTGATGTCCAAATGTGTATCTTATAACTTAAGGGAATACAAAATTAAAAGCAAGAAAGATTACAATTAAAAGCAAAATACAAAAATACAAACTTAAAGGCAAGATGAAATGGCTGCTCAGAACATTCATTTGGAGCAGACAGACATGACAATAGCTGTAGCAAGGGTGAAACAGGACAGCTAAAATCATTGCTGGTAGGTCTACAGTGTTTTAAAACAATGAACACAGATAGCTCAGAGTAATTATAAAAGCTTGGATAGGATGTATGTTATGAGATACAGTATATATTTCAAGCAGCACTTTGTGAACAAAAAACATTGTCAGTATGGAAAAAAGAGTAGAAAGAGTGTGGAATCTGTCAAGGTCAGAACAACCTGGCAAAATAACATTTAACATGTAGCTCTGTTCAAGGAAGAAAAGTGTGCAGACTGTGTGTTGTATGTTGGGCAGTTTTTTTTTTCCCCATATATTAATGTGTTGTGAGTCTCCAAATATACAGGCAGTCCTAATTCACTAAAACAGACTCAGCTCTTTAATCTAACATTGCTCATTGTAACATTGATACAACAGTATCATACGGGAACAGGACAGGGAGCAAATGCACTTGCCTTAATAGCAGATACACAAAACTATACTGTTGGTTACTAGTGAATCTTGAAGTGCAGTCTATTAATTAACAAAATTTCTCTCTTTTGTGTTTCTTTAACCTTATAATATGGATCGCTGGCTAAAAATGGGATGTTTGAAACGTACAACAGAAAATAATGAAGGAAATGCAAATGTTAGTGATAACTGTTGGAAAGAACTTGGTGATATCTCTGCATCAGACATCTGTAATGACGAAATAATTAAGGAGTATGAACCATCTGTATAGAAAATGAAAAACGTCCGCAAATACGATGAAGATTATCTTAAATTTGGGTTTTCGTGAACTGGCGATGAAGAAGAGCCTATTCCGCTATGTGTGATTTGTTATGAAACACTCACAAATGAAAGTGTGAAACCACCTAACCTCAAATGCCATTTCGAGACAAAAAATAAAGAATACAAGGGAAAGCCTGTAGAATCTTTTGACAGTAGATGCAAAGATTTCCAAAACTCCCAGAAAATAATGCGCAGTGTGATGGTGGGTGAAAATATGAAAGCTTTGGAAGGTTAATATCATGTGGCGTACTTAATAGCAAAATCCAGAGCTGCTGAAGTGATTAGCAAGACATAAGTTAAACCTGCAGCCAAAGTAATGGCGCAAGTGATGATTGGAGATAAGCCAAGCAAAGTTCTAGATTGTATTCCCTTCTCAAATAACACTGTTCATCTTAGAATCATAGAAATGGCCAAAAATGTAAAACGGATATTATTGTCACATATCCGACATCGCTACTATTCACTACAAGCTGATGAATCTACTGATATTGTGAATTTTGCAAATCTTTTGTCAGATACAAGGTAAATAAAGAAGTAAACAATGATCTTTTATTCTGCCAACCTATGTCCGGACATACAACTGGGGAAGCCATTTTTAAAGTTGAGAGAATTAACTAAAGGTTTTTACTAAAATTTTGTATTATATCTTGTTGCTTATATATTTCTTTACTTATATTTTACTAACTCCGTCTCAGGACATCTTGTCTCAAAAGATAATATAGTCACACTGTATCTTTACACATAGCTGGCATAGTTCTCAGGAAAATGACCGAGTGACCTATCCCTGGAACAAATGGTATATTCAGTTAAAAACAGAAGGGGCTGCTTGTCACGCAAGCCAGCATTAAAGAAAATATAGGTACTGGTCATCTTTCTAGAATGACCATATACTGTATAGCCAATATGCAAGCAGATTCAAGTGGGAGTGTATCTTGTATCATGTTTCACTGTATAAAAGAGCACTGTAAGCATTGTTTTTGGAGTCTTGCGTACAAGAGCAAGACTCCCTTTTGCATATGAAATAAAGACGACTTTCAACACACAAACTCCCAGTTGATGCCCTTTGTTTAGCACAACAAAAGTTACTGACGATTTGATTCAAGAAAATAAATTGCATCGGAGTCGATGTGTTGGAATAAGCACGGATGGAGCAAAAGTCATGATTGGTTCTAAGAAAGGACTTGTTCCACGTATTCAAGATATTGCACCAGAAGCAAAATCAACACATGTATACAAAGAGAAGCACTTACCTCGCACAACATGCATGCAGATCTAAAAAAAGTACTTGATGAAGCCGTTAAAATTGTCAATTTTGTGAAACGTCACCCTTCGAATGCCCAGCTTTTTTCTCACCTTTGTGATGAGATGGGCAGTGATGACTGGAAATGGCTATCTAAATTAGCATATATTGTAGATATCTTTGCTCATTTAAAAAATCTTAATCTGTCCTTGCAAGGGAAATACATTTCTATATTCCATGCTCAAGACAAAGTGAATGCCACGATCAGAAAATTGCAACTGTGGCATAAACGTCTTAATACTGGTGAACTAGATACTTTTCCATCTCTTCATGAATTAGTAATAAATTTGGCTAACGAAATTGATAGCGATGTGCTGCAAACTATGAAGCTACATTTGGAAAGTTTACAGAAAGATCTTCGTAAGTATTTCCCTGAATCGGACAACACCTTTGAATGGATGAGGAATCCTTTCATTATCAGTGTTCAAACATTGCCAAATAACTTCTCACATTCAGAAGAAGAACAGCTCTTGGAACTGGCTTCAGATGGCTTCCTGAAAATTTTAGCAAAATACACTGACATCATTTTGGTTGGATGTTAGTTCTATACTGTATATCCAGCTTTGTCAGATAAAGCGGTTAAGTATCATCTGCCCTTTCCTACTTTGTATTTGTGCGAAGTTGGATTTTCTATGCTTGTTCACGTGGAGCCCCATCTACATCTAAAAATGACAAATATAGACCCGGATATCTACACACTAATTTCATCTCAACACAAGCAGTACCATTCCTCACATTAAACAGTTTTGTTATTGAAAATATAATATTTCAATATAATTATTTTAGTTTTTATCTATTTCTAATGTAGTATACATGTATAATGTTAAGTAATCTTTTATATCCTAAACACTTGTGTCTTGAAGCTTTCCACTCCAGCAGTAGTGAAAGTATGTAGTTCGACTTTTGTATGTATATGCTGAACTGTCATGTCTGTTGTAATCGGAAGGCATAACTGCCATATGTTCCTGGCAGTGATACAAAAACAATGAGGAACTTCCTTAACTGCTTTGTCAACTACACAGCCAATGTCAAATCCCTTTTATGGACAAGTTTTACAGACTTTATTGTATAAAAAGACCACTCTTTGTAATACTTCTTTGAGCCTGGCCTGCAAGAGCTAGGCACCCATATGCATATGTAATAATGAAAACTTCTGCTACACGGACACCCAAATTGCTGTCATTTGTTTGACACATTTGACACATCACCGGTAAGACTAAAATCTCAAATGGGGTACGAGATTATTGAAAGTTTGGGAAACACTGCACTAGGGGATAAAGGATCTAAGGATCTCTTTTTTTTATTAAAAAATAACTTTTATTGCATGACAACAATACACTGAAATACATCAATAATCCTCCATAATCAGCACCTCAAAGAGGCACTGGGCTTTTGATTTCTTAAAAAAACAATATGCTTACAGTATGTGGTATAGAACTGTGAGTACCACTTTTAACTTTTATTAAATTTTAAAATGTTGAAAAGAAAAAGATGAGCACCAAGGGGATTTGTCATATCTCTTCACCCACAGCCTTCTTCTAAATGATAAATAAAATGATAAAATGATAAATGATAAAATAAATTATAAATAAAAGGTAAATAATAGAGAAAAAAAAGTTGTTAGGGATCCATCCCAGTTGTTACGATCCCCCACAATCCACTATGGGGGCTTCAGGTTCTGTAAATGATTTTTTTTTTACTTTCTGACTCCCTCTTCAGCAGTGTGCCACAGTATGGTTAAGCCACAACTGAAATGCATGATAGCAATTACTACCAAATTGTAATAAAAACATTTATAAGAATAAGTCCTTTGTCCCTTCTGCAATAAAATTACTCAATGAAGGTACAATCTGTAAATGTAGTCCTGCCACTACCTATTTATTTATTTATCATTTATATTTATCACATACTGTTGTAGTGATTTTATGTGACTATTATGTTTTGCTTGTGTATTTCTATGGGAGAAGCCAAAGACAAATTTTCACAGCAGTGGAAAATAAAGTATCTATCTATTTTTCTCTACAAGTTATGAGTACCCACGGAGCAGACTTTCTCTTGTCAAGTGTAATTTAGAAAGTGAAATGCTGAAATGACACTAAGCAGGGCTCCAGTTATAATTATAGTGGCAATCCCAGGGCATATGAATACCTGTGCTCTGGCACTCTTCAACACAAATGTGCAAATCACAGGTTACGTTGCCTTTACTAAAAATACTATCACCAGGAGCATTAGTGTTTCAAAAATCAAAGCTGTGGAAAGAGCAATTAACTCTTTATAGTCCCTGAACTTTCAGTGGAGTGTAAATATGACTCCAGTAGTGCATTTCTTGCTGGTACAAGAAAGAAACCTGGCTTAATAGAACAGTCAACAAAAATGAAAGCTTATCAAAAGCCCTATTTTTTCACTGACAAAGTTGTGTTGTGTTAACAAAAACTATGCTTAACAGCCACTTATAAGAGCAAGACTTTCTGCTATCTAAACCATGTTTTACAGCTTTTAAAGTCACACAATGTTTGAGTTAGGCAAGAACAAATCATTGTATCTTATATTTTATTTCATTTTTAAAAATAAATATAATGTAACCAGCAATCAAATGTCCTGTTTTTTTCTTAACAATCGTTTCTCCATACTGTAGTTTGAATATAATATGGAATAGATTATCTAAAGAAATAATGATATTAATTTAAGGATCTAAATATAAGTATTAATATAGCAGGTAGTATTACTGTAATCCATTGTAAACATGTTTTATTTTTAATTTGACTTAAAAATAAAACATGTTACTTTATGTTAATGTTACTTTAGAAACATTTTTAAGCTGTTCGTTCTATTTAGGCAATCCGAATTCAATACCTGGTTCGGGCAAAAGTTTGTCTTCTAACAAAGACTTTAAAAAAAAAGTAAATATTATGTACACTATATAAACTATTTCATGTGTTTTTCATATTCAATGTTAAGTGAAATTAATAATGAAATAAAAACGTGACTGAGACAGAACCTGCAACCTACAGATTTAAAGATCGTGATTTGTGAAACATTTCATAGCTTTTATTTAAACAATATCTATTACCTGGTTGCATTTTTAGAAACCTTAGTTTGAATAAAGCGCATCCCAGGTGCAAGTGACTTCATAACACGGGATGGCATTATACATTATTCTATAAAAAAAACAGGATTCACTTTTTTTCTGTCTCATCCTACTCTCTCTCACCTGCTGCGATTCAGGCACAGAATGGTTAAAAATAGAAACAGGTCAGACAGGCAGAGGGAAGGGGGAGGGGTGAAACTGTTACCTGTCCTGGATAAAGTGGTCAGAAAATAGGTGGATTGACACCTGTGAAAAGCGTTCCAATTTTAATGCAATATGGAAGATATTGTTCATAATAAATGACCTTGGACCGTTTGTAAACTAAAAACGTTGTGTCTTTTCTTTCCAGTTTGGAATTAAGTTTTACCTACTAGTATATTCCATTGCAGCTACCTTATGTAAAGCAGCTCCGTGCTTCTCACAAAGGCTAGGAGTGTCAAAACTCCGCTGTATAATGGAAATAAAGGAATTTTCAGTAGCATGCAGTGTTGTCATTGTTAAGAAACATGCTGAAAAGAGAAGACAGAAAACACAACGTTTTAATTAAATTTTTGATTAAAATCGCAAACGTATGTTTAATTATATGCTTTTATTGATTCACAATCTGACAATGCAGGACAGAACAAAAGCATCTGGGAAATCACATTCTCGAATATCCCCCATTTCTCTCAACAATCTTAGGAAGACTACGAAACAGCCTGTTAATAAAATTGTTGCAACTTTGTTCTGTCAGCTCTTCCTCCCAGAACTTGTAAATCGCTTTGATGAGTTTACAATTGGCACTCCAAGATTCTGACTGATTTAATTCCCCTCATTTAACTGAAACGGATAAAGAAATCATGCAGTAGTTATATGTATTTGAAGGTGCTCTCTTTTAATAACAGACACACCAACTCAAACCTGTGTTGTACAGTGATATAAACATAATGTCATCCCCATTAAACAATGTGCTTATTGTAATAGTATAGTAATAGTATAGTATGTAATTCTGGCTTTATTAACTCATTCTTAATGGGCTGATCCTTCAGTCATTCTCTCTGATGCAGTGCATCAGCTGGTCAGGTGACTGAGGGTGGCACATTATTTCCCACTGCATTCTGGGGAATGTTGTTTTGACAAGAAACCTCCATTTTCTCTCCACCTATCTCTCTCACAATTCATCATTCGTGAATGAGTCAAATTAAAAATAAAATGTGTTTACAAAGAAAGTGGATTACAGTAATACTACCAACTATATAAATACATATATTTAGATCCTTAAATTAATATTGTTATTAATTTCTTGAGATGTGTCATTCCATATTATATTCCCTAATAATTAAATTCTAAAAAGTATGTGTTTCTTTTACTGCGATAATAAGTATTGATGGAAGAGGTTAATTACTTAACTCACTTAACTTTGAATGTTTTGTGATATTTAGAAATACCAACAAATTCAATATAGTGTCAATATTTACTATTTTAGTTTTTCAAAGAAATGTTTATTTGTTAAAAGAAAATTAATGGCGACAGCTGGGTTCAACCCCCTGACCTCCAGCACACAAGGCACATGCCTAAGCCATTACACCACACACGTAATCACGTGGGAATGAGTTAAACTGATACAGACATTCCTTTTCTAAAACTTTTTGCTCGTGTATTTTTGTGTCTTTACATTTATTTACACCTTACTACTTATTTACATTTATTTATTTAGCACTTTAATGTCCTAAATTTTCATTTGCCTTAATTTGTAGACTGAATTTTACTTTTAGCCTTAAAAAGCTTAAGTTTTCTCTATCTTTTGATTCTTCTCCTACAACTGTTATTATTGATCTCCGAATTATTGCACTTGACATGACTTCTTTCATTCACCCTTTCCTGAATGTCGATGACAAGCAGAGATAGTGCTGTCTCTGGTGCGATCTTTTGCAGCTGAAATGTCACTGTTTAAACGAATAAGAAATTAGATCTAATCACTTATTCTACATAAACACAATGTAATTGCTCTCTGAAAATGCTCTTTTTCCTGTTCGATTAAAGTTATGTCACTAGGCAGTGGTAGACGGTGTGCTAATTTTTTGGCAACCTGCTAATCTGCTTAACACCTGTAGAAAACATGATTTTATTTCTGTACGGAACGCGTGTTGCATTTACAAAATTAAAGTGTTTAAAATGTTTAATTAAGAAGTAAAAAGAATTAACAGCTTTACACAAGACTCAAACTACAGTATGGAAAAATGAGTGCAAAGAAAAAATAGGACATTTGATTGCTTATTTTTAAAAATGAAATACAAATAAGATACAATGACGTGTTCCTGCCTAACTCAAACATTGCGCGACTTGCATGCTGTAAAAAATGGTTTAGACAGCAGAAAGCCACAAGCGGCTGTTAAGCACAGTTTTTTTTAACACAAACTACATTGCTGTCGATACTGTAGCAATAGACAAAATGAAACACTTGGAGTTTGTAATGTAAGGTGCTCTGAATGAGTTAAACTTTGGTGCAGGACAAATAAAGGTACTTCCCACAAGCTATACTGTAGTGGAACTACAGTAACAGTTTTGTATTTTTTTTTGTTATTAATAAATCACTTAGCTTTTAACATGTTGTGATATTTAGAAATACCAAAAATGTCAATATAGAATCCATAATACTTGGTATTTAGTTTTTCAATAAAATGTTCTTTGTTAAAAGAAAACTCATAGCGACAGATGGGTTCGAACACCAAAACCTCCAGCATGCAAGCCACACACCTAAGCCATTACACCAATGCACTGCTTAACAACATAAGCTGTAGCTGAAATAATCACGAGTGAATGAGTCAAACTGATGCAAGTGTTTACAAAGAAAGTGTACTACTGTGATAATTTGAGCTATATGAATATAATTATATCGTTATTAATTTTTTTAGATATGTAATTCAATATTATATTCCCTATTAATCAAATTCTAAAAAGTATGCATTTTTTACTGCGATAACAAGCGCAAATATTCATAGAAAAGGTTAAAATATTATAACTTTTTATGAAGTATATAAACTTATTATTGTCAGAAGAAGCATGTAAAAACTTTTCAAAAATAACCACAGTATGTAACAGAATTAAAGACTTTGATGCTTAAAATGTTTAGGAAGAAAGTGGAATGCTGGTGTGCATTTTTTATTAAAACTACCAATACCAATCATATACAGTTTACCTAATATATTTATGTTCCTAAATTAATATTGTTTATGACCATCAGACACGTTATGCTCCTCTGCTTTTTATGCTCAGCTACTAAGATTTCCCTTTAGTTGTAAAATTCCATATTAATATTCAATATTAAGTAGATTTAAACATGCACAGTAGAGATTAAATGAATAAATCGTTTCACTAACATTCAATGCACCACGAGTGCCCCTGTCAGTCATTTTGGCCAGCCAATCACAGTGAACTGTAGATAATTTTGCGTGGTACGAGGCTGTACATTTTAAATGGCTGCATCTGTATATATTTTACCAGAAAAATCAAAACACAACATCACATACTATACCTCACAAATCTCAAGACAACCTGAGCTTTTCAGAAATGTGTTTCATAACTAGATACATCAGCATAAAGCAAATGAACCCTTTTTCACAAGAATATTTGTGTTGTGTTTCAGCTTAGAGAAGCACCAAAATATATATTTCCCCAGCAAAATACAATCGTCCGACTCAAAAATGCTCATCTGATAGGTTAAAATAGCTCTCATTCAACAAATTCTAACTATTCAGAGACTTAAACCCTCTTCTATATAGAATGCATGCATAGTTTTTTATTTTAGTTAACCTGTTTATTATCATGAATACTGTTTAAGCTAGTACCAGAATACATATGTATATTCAGAATGTATACCAGAAAAGTGTAACATATATAAACTGTAAAATTTACAAGAAGCCTCTCCGGGGCTTGCAGTATAGAAATACTACAGTAAAAAGTCTTATTTTCATTATTTATTTTAATTTTGGGGGAATTTGCTGAGATAACCAATTCATGTATAAAAAAATTATGCAGTTCTTTTTGTTTTTTTTTTATACTCGTTCTATCACTTTCAAATTTTTATTCACGGTAGGGCTGGGCGATATGGCCAAAAACATTATCACGATAAAAAAAACTATATCAGTCGATATCGATAATTATCACGATAAATGTCAAATCATTATTTCTTTCAAGTTTAAAGGCAGATTTTTTCTCCTGAGTGAAAGTTGAAGAAACTAGACAGTTAATTGGTAAATTAAACAACTCTTTATTTTAAGAACACAACAAACACTTGCCAAACAGCAGAAACATTAAACAAATCTGAGGTAGAAAGCATTCAAGTCTTTTTTATGTCAAAATATGCATGAGTAAAATTTACAAAATAAATATCTTAATAGAAAAATTAAATACTGCAGTGTGATAAAACACACATAGAAGATGGCTCAGACAGACTGCAAAGTTTAAAGTGCTTTGTTTTATGTCTGATCGTAAAAAGCCAAAATATCTCCAAATAACCGAAGTTGAATGACCTTTTCTGTCGACGATGTAATCGTCCTTCGAGCTGGTCATTGGCAGCACTATATTTGCTTCAGTGTTGCTCATTTCTCCACTCTACCTACAATCCTATCAGCCACCACCGTGTGGGTAAACAACACCACGTTAGCTGCCCGGTCTGCAACACGCACGCGCCCAGTATAAACATATATATCAAACATTTATCGAACTTTTGTTAAAATTATATTGAGGAAAATGATATCGTGATAATTATCGTTATCGAATTATCACCCAGTCCTAATCCACAGCAGTAGACATTTTAGAGAAAATCTTGAAAAAGAATGTGAGAAATTGACTTCTAAAGAAAGCTAATAAAATAGGATATTTTGGATATTTCTTTCTAAAGCATGTACTGAGAAAGACATAAATATCTGAAGGTTCAGACAGGATATCCAAGTGATTCTCCAGGAAGATACTGACTTCCAATTTGGGGGAGGGGATGGAAAAGGGTAACTTAGATCTCAAATGGAAAAACAGAAGATACTGAGGTCATGAGCACCAGGACTGGCCATCCTGGGGTGAGATAAATAAGTAGAGCGTGCTGTCGTGTTTCTCAAAGGCAGAAATTATTATGTAGTGTTAGGAAATAGAGCTTTAAAGAAAGCAAAAAACAAAGATATAGTAAATGGTGTATATGGAAGATTAAAGGAAGTTAAAACACTATGAAGTAAAAACAAGATTAAATGGCACTAGTCATAAGATACATGTGTTTTGTATTAGTAAACAAAGACCCTGGTATGTACGACCTACTGTACCATCCTACTTCTTTGATCCCTTTCCAGCACATGAGACTGATTCAGTAGCTCTTATTAAGAAATACTCTCTTCGATATGAAAAGTGATGTAGTATTCTCTGTCTATAAAGGTCTGCATATTAAATTCAGTGCTGCTTCTGTCATTGAAGATTTCAAGAAGACAAAAAATTTCCTGAACCCCTATGTACAGTAAAACAGATTTCTTACTTCCTGCAACTGTTTTATTGAAATGCAATAATATATTTCCTACACTGCATCTTATTTTAATCAAATAAATTGCCATCTACGTCCCTTTGACAGGAAATGGCTCGATCACAGTGCCTTTCAAAAATCCTCTGAGAATGCTAATAAGACAGATGGCAACACCCACAGAACCTGCATTAAACCTTCCTTATAACAGAGTATCAACCACTGTCAGTAGATATTACCATCATCTGTTCAGGGACATTCATCTGCTAGCATAAAGTCATAACAATTCAGCAATAGCAGCAGCAACAGGGTACTTAGCAAGGGGATTTACAAAGCCTTTTACATTTTGAGTATAGCTTTTTACCTAACAGGAACATTCCTGTTAATATCAAAGAGAATAACACAGGGATTTGCTCTGCTGCAAAATTTGCAAAATTCTGAAACTACCAGAAGCTGCAAAGAAAGTGTTCACAGTCAAGCAATTGGCTAGGCCCATCATCGAGATGATGGTTATATTTCCTCCACTCATTTTTGGATGTTAATTAATTTAAGATGCACACCAGAATGCCAAGGAAACAAGGAAAAAAATACCTTGACTTTGAGTTAATGACACTTATGCCTCAAGGCAAACTGTTTTTATTGAAGAATATTTATGTTACTGTTAGACTTGCAACTACCTATGTACTTAGGACTCTGGAATACTCTTGAGCATATTACCTCTGTCATATTGCTCTAATAAAATTCCCTTCTACTGTATATAATC
This sequence comes from Lepisosteus platostomus, assembly GCF_059453375.1. Classification (NCBI taxonomy): domain Eukaryota; kingdom Metazoa; phylum Chordata; class Actinopteri; order Semionotiformes; family Lepisosteidae; genus Lepisosteus; species Lepisosteus platostomus. The sequence continues at coordinate 20,149,171 of NC_142621.1, read as the reverse complement.
TAAGGTTAAAGGTGTATAGCAAACACATTAGTATTAATGAGGGTTTTTGGAGGATATTTGGGATTTTAAATGATAATGCATGTAAATAATACTTAAGTGCAGTCCACAGAGCAGAAAGCAGTACGTTAAGAATGTGTGTTTCTCTGTGATTGCACCTGAAAACTACAGCCTTTCTGCTTTGCCAGTAAAATAATTTTCAAATTATACCTAAGACACTTTGAATTTTATTTTCATCCACTTGTTTTTCCTGGTTGCATTATTATGATTGTATTTTAAAAATGATTAACTCTAAGCAGGTTTCATATGCCTCTTGTGCAGAAGAATAGGTTTTATTGCATACACTGATGTCATTTTCCAGTAAAATGTCTGGAGTTCAGCTTTACTTAAAACACAGCAAGCATAGATCTGCACACTACTGAAAAGTGCCCAGAATGAGAAACAGTGATCATGACTGTTAACTCGAAGATCCATTACTCCCTTTTCGTCCTCCCTCTTTCTTTACATCATGTTAACATTGCTATGGTAAACATACCTTTCATCTATCCTGCTCCCTTGGCAGAATCTGGAAACGGTCAAGTTGTAAGTGTGTCAAGCTTATAAACAGACAGACTTTATTAGCAAATATTTAATAAATTAGATACAGAGAAAAATGTATAAATTGTACCTCTAAAATCTGAAGCCTCAGAAGCGCAAAGCAGATCTTGAGTTTTTATCAGGATTTTATATTATAAGGTTAATCTTGGGGGTTGAGACTTTTGTTTGAGAAGGCCCTTCCTAATGAAACAGGCTAGTGAAAATATGACTGAAATCTGAGTAACAACTTTTGTACCTGTATCAGGGGTTCCCAACAGGGAGTTCTCTGTGAATCCAGAGAACCACTAACACAGGAATTTGGTAGGCAAACAAGAATTTGCTCTCTTGATGTTTTTAATGTTAAAGATGTTAGCTCTGTCTAGTCTCTTCTCAAGAATCACCTGTTCAAGATACCTTCAGAGGACTGGTTTGACTAGTCATTCTTAATTCTGTACCTTGAACTCCTAATACTTTCTCTTAATAATTTCAGGTTCTATAGACATCTACTATACTTTCAGAGCCAAGGATTAATTATAATTCTGCAGTAATTTTTGTATCTTGATTTGGTTTGGTTATTGAATTATGGCAATTTATTTTATTAATCAGTTAATTTTTATATACCATTTTGCATTATCAGTTTTGGCACAGTGTTTTGGCATTTTTTTATGGTTGATTTCACTAGCGTTCTTGGATATAAGCCACCTTGAATGATAGTGTAAAATACACACATAAATAACACCTTCTGCTTTCCAGTGTGACAGCTTCTTTGTGGGACAGACCTTTTACAGTATATGCATGCTGGTCATGTATAGTGAAAATGAAATTGCCAGAATAGCAGAGCTCAGCACAGGAATTTAGACACAGCATTGGAGTCATCATCATTGCCAAAGCTTCACCTCAATTAAATAAAAAAAGACTAGGCATTTCACTCAGTCATCTTTTTTGTTCACTGCTGTTAATAGTCTGAATGCCCATGCTTTCAGATGATAAAATAATTCCCAAATTTCTGTACTGTTCTCAGTTAAGAGTTTATATTTACAGATGCAGCCACTCAGAGCACATTAATTCTTATTACCACATTTGCAGTACTGTGGCACAGTACATTGTGTGACTAACTGGCCAAAGACGATTGATAGGTACGGCTTGTGGTACGTTAGATGTTATTGAAATGATTGCTTTGTTTTATGTTACAAGACTGTGTCTCTTTAAATCCACTTTATATGGAATTATGTACCTAAAGAGAAATGTTGGTATCTGAAAATACAAACAATTAATTTATTAATATAAATATATTATAACTAATATACATACAGTAACTAGTAGTGGTAGCGACTAATACAAAAAATTAAGTATTAAGTATAACAGTATTCCACCTTCTTCATAAACATTTTCTGCATCAACGTCTAACTTGGTCACTTGCTGTGGTTATTTTTGAAAGGTGTTGATGTGCTCCATTAACAACATCTATTGTAATAGAAAATCAAAACACATTGGTGGCTCAGTGGTAGAATTCTGTTCTATCATGTGATAGGGTCTGAGTTTGATTCCAGCCGAAACCCAACCATACAGTACGAAAAAAAAAGTCTACACCCACCTTGGACTTTTTCACATGTTATTGTGTTACAGCATGGAACCATGATGAATTTAACTGAGATGTTTTTGCCATTCATCAACACAAAGTACTCACTCTATAACGTCAAAGTAAAAAAAAAACAAGACATTTTACTAAATTATTAAAAAATAAAAAACATACAATAATTGAATCATCCCCCTCATTAACCTTTTTGGTTTTAAGCCACTCGTGTGGATTTTGCTGTATGTTTCGGGCCATTGTCCTATTGGAAGATGAATCGTGTTCCTCCAGGATTTTTCCTTACTTAGCTCCATCCATTTTTCCAGTTTTCCAGTCCCTCCCCCGGAGAAACATCCCTAAAGCATGATGCTGCCTGCCACCACCATGCTTCACTGTAGGGGTGGTGTTCTCAGTGTGATGTAATGTGTTAGGTTTGCGCCAAACATAAAGTTCAATTTTGGTCTCATCAGACCGTAGAACCTTTCTCCAAATTGTTGAGTCTCTCACATGCCTTTGGGCAAACTCCAGCCGAGATGGGATATGGTTTTTTTTCCAACAAAGGCTTTCTTCTTGCCACCCTTACGTACAAGCCAGATTTATGAAGTGTGCCTGCTATTGTTGTCTCATGCACAGTTTCTCGCATCTCTGTCATGGAGGACTGTAACTCCTTTAGAGTTTGCAGTAGGTCTCTTGGTGGCCTCCCTTACTACAGCTCTTCTTGGAGGATGGCCAGTTCTGGGCAGATTCACAGTTGTTCCATATTTTCTCACCTTATTAATGATGGACTTCACTGTGCTTCAAGGTATATTCAACGCCTTGGAAATTTTCTTATATCCTTGCCCTGACTGGAAGTTCCCAGACACAGGTGTATTTATTCTGAAATCATGTGAAACACATCAACTGCACACAGGTGGACTCCAGTCAAGTAATTATTTGACTAGGAGAAGAGAGTTGGTTACTTCAGATGTAATTTATGTGTTTCAAAGCAAGGGGGTGAATACTTATGCATTCAGTTATTTTTTGTTTTTTATTTTTAATTGTATGTATGTATGTTTATGTCCAATAATACTGTAGGTATATATGATGTAAAATATACTGTATACAGCCCAACATACTGTACTGGAAATTTCTGTAAATGTTGTGATAATTGTATAAGCTTTTGGCAACACATTCATTTTCAAAGACAAATAATTGCTCATGTGTGCAGGTGTAGTTTGTAATAAGCACATCAGAGATCTTGTTTAGTTTACAGGCTTAGTTTAAAATAGTTCTTGCTTAGCTTGCCTGTTTGACTCTTACTACCTGTTGAAAAAATGAAACACAAAACAAATAGCAGACTTTTTTACATTAGTAGTGTGAAAGATCTGCATGCTCTCTGCATCATGTACTGTACTGTATTTTTAAAACATTGCCCACTTGAATTGAATACTGCACATAAACAAAAACTACAATTCCTTTTTCCCACAACTGAGTGGTGTATTTTAGGGGTGAGGAAAGACATGTTGTGTGTTCCTCTTTGCTTTCGTTTTGGTTTGGTTAGTGAGTATAAACAGTGGTAGAATGCGGAAGACTTTTTTTTTGGTGTAGCCTTATTGTTTAGGCACAACCTCTTTTTTTCCGGTTCTAGCCTATCTAGTTGTTTTCTTTTATAGTCAGTTAGTTTGCCTGTTTTTTTTCTCTTTCTTTTTCTTTGTCTTACCCCCCCCGTTTGGAATACGAACATTCACTTCTGGTTCCCTGGATTTTTTGGGGGGGCAATAATAAAATTAATCCGATCTCTCGGGAGTTCTTTTATGTTGCAGCTTTTTGGTAAAACCCTAGATACATTTTTTAAGGTCGTAACACAATAGTGTACAATGAACTCTTGTATGATCTGCATACTGTATAAATATACTGTATATATAGTAAATACAGTATGATACTGTATGGTTTTAAATCCACTACAGTACAGTATGTATTAAATTTATTTTTCATAACTTCTTGTTGCTAAAAATAGCATTTAGACAAAATACAGATTATCTTAATGTGGATATAAACCTAAAAAAACACATCACATTCAAAACAAGCTATAATAATTAACTATTTTTTATATATCAAGCAGAATAATTTTGTTTTGTAAAACAGCCTTACTTTCATTTTTAATATAAATTTAATATAACATTTAACATATATATTAACTGTAATATCCAAAATAAAATTAATAAAAGTCAAAGCAGTTCACAAATTAAGGAAAAAGTTTGTCCTTATGGGGCTGATCATTGACAAGAATCCGTAATCAGGCATTTTCCGGGTGACAGGCCAAATACTTCCACCGCCACTTTCATTCACTGTGCCACCTGCCAGTTTTACAAAGTACTGCCGTCCTGCAACATAATATTTTTAAAAAGAGCGATGCAAGGTGGTATGCATGCATTTTGAAAGGCTGGAACTGTATAAACAAAGAATGAAATAATAGGCCAAAATAAAATTGAGATGAAAAAAATCTATGGAGTTAATGCCAGCAAGAGTTTAATATGCATAATGACTGAATATGATTTGAATAAAAATGAGTTAGGTTTGCTCCTTAAAATTGTATTTAATATATTTAATGAAGGAATGGGTTTATGGAGAGAAAAATCCTCCTACCGCTGTCTCACCACTTGAGATAGCTCATTTATTTAATTTAAAAAACTTTGAGTACAGTTACAAATCAAACTTAAACCAACCAATACCAGAATTTCTGTCACAGAGTCATATGACCATTGATCAAAAATGTGCAATGCCTTGACATTACAAAAGCATGTATATTGTTAGCTTTCTTGTTTTTGCAGAGGGAAAAGAAGAGAAAAAAGATGGTGGGTACTTTCATAAAACTCAGACTTAGCACTCAGGCGCACCTGTATTGAACATTGTAGCGGCAAGGCTAATTAAAAAACAGGAATTAAGTTTGCTGCTCCCTTGCCAGTCCCTCTCCCTCATCTCAGTGGTGCTGGATACAGAGAGGCCATTCCATTTGGTTCACATTTAAGGTGTTTTTCTAGCTGATAGAGTTTCCTGATAATGAACAACTCCCCACACTGAGATTCTCCAGCCACCCTAATAAATGTTCATTTATGGTGCCTTACTGTCTGGGAGATTCCAAGGGAGAGTCTCATCCCAAGGTCAGAGAGCATTGTTACTCATCCTCCACCTCAATCAGCCAATCAGGAACTGGAAGGGCAAGGTAACCCCACATGGGTCTCAAATGCCCGAAAAACTTTCAACCAATGAATGACCGTAGTTCCTCCAGATAAAACAGGCAGTACAAGGCCCAGAAGGAGCTCCTCCAGGACATTCTCAGACTCAGCTCAGACAATCACGTGATAGCCAGTGTGTCCCAGTGCCAGGACTTTACTTTGTTCTAAGAGTCGAGACCAGAGATCGCCCACGTGTAACCAAAGGATTCACCTGATGTTAGCACAGCAGAAAGCCTTGTGAACCGCCGGTACCCCACTGCGAACGCTCGCCTGATCAACGAGTGACCTACTTTCGGGACTGTGGACAGCTGAATATCAGTATTCAGGACTAGTGCTACATCGGGAACAAACCGGTCTTCTTCCCGTCTAAAGAGTGTGACTTGCTTGGACCCACAGTCACTTTCCATGTGCACAAACTCTCGCTAGTTCAGCCAGGACTAACTAGCCGGTCTTCAGAGAGCCCACTGCCAGCGCGTCGCAGCAAGAATCTCTCCCTCCTTCTCCCACACCAAACCAAAGTCTGGCACTGGGCCAGAGGACGCAGCAACAGCCTGTTGCTGTTCCCTTGTGTCTGCGGGAGATCTGAATCCACACAGATTGGATGAGTAGTCAACATTCTGCATTACAGCTCGAGAATTCAATTGTTACCTCAACCCCAGTTGTTATCAATTTAATTCTTATGAGTGATGTACTTGCCTTTGAGTATCTAGTGTAGAAGTTGTAATCAAAGCTCCATTCACGAAATGGTCTAAATCAGTGGTTCTCAAACTGTGGTACGCGAACCGGGAGTGGTACACGGAGTGCAGCCAGGTGGTACGCCATATGACCCTGTGTTGTGTGCGCTGAAACATCAGGACGGGTTGTCCTATTTTCTATTTTAATACGTGTCGAATACGCAGCTTACATGCTACGGTACAGCGTGCGCTAATATTTGAGTGAACACAGAGTTACGATGTAGTTCTATACCACTCTATACGAATGCATACTATGAAGTAAGTGACCAGTTGTATTTAAAAAAAAGCTATCTCCAGCAAATAGGGAGGTAGGAGAACGTGCGTGATCTTGGAACACCGCCAATCTTGTAAGCGTGGGAAAGTATACAAATGCATGCTATGAACTTAAGTGACCAACTGTATTTTAAAAAAGCTATCTCCAGCAAATAGGAAGGTGGGAGAATGTGCGTGATCTTGGAACACGCCAATCTTGTAAGCATGGGAAAGCGTGATAGATAACAGAAAAATATTTAAGGACTGTTCTGGGTTAGTTTGAGAAAATACATCAAGTTTCGCATCCCTGCGCATGAAAGAAAAACTTCTGAGATGGACTTCTGATTGCCTTTAAAGGGGAAACGGAAAATATTTCTCCAACAGCGCCGTATTCGTCAACAATTGATTGAAAATGAATACCTCGCAAAAATCAAGTATTATGTCCTGGCTGAAAGGAATAGACACCAAGAGTAATGATGCCAGCTCTGACAGATCACGCACACCTGTTGAGATTGAGGAGGATTATACATCGGCCTCCGACACAAACTCTGCTGCTGAACCTGCTAGTGTTAGCAAGCGTCGGAAGATGGCTACAAGACGGTACAATCCAAATTATCTACATTTGGGATTTACTTACACCGGGACAGAGGAAGAGCCAAGACCACAGTGTGTCGTGTGCTGTGAGATTCTCAGCAATGAAAGCATGAAGCCAGCACATTTAAAGCGGCACTTTACCACAAAGAATGCGCTCTTGAAGGATAAGCCTGTTGATTGTTTTCAAAGGAAACTTAAAGATCTGAAGCAGCGCAAGTCCACCATAATGAACAGTGCCACTCCAATTTCCAAAGCCCAAGAAACATCTTACTATGCAAGCTTGCGGATTGCTAAAGCAGATAAGCTCCACACTATCGGTGAAGAACTTTGTTTACCGTTGGCAAAAGAGCTGATACTTATTATGTGTGGAGAAAAAGCTGCTAGACAGCTCGACCTGGTGGCCCTTTCGAATGACACAGTCACTCGCAGAATTATTGATATGGCGGATGATGTCAAAAGTACGCTGATAGAGCGCGTTAAGATGAGCAGATGATTTTCACTGCAATTAGATGAGTCTGTAGATGTCGTCAATTTGGCAAATTTGCTTGTTTACGTTCAATATGAGTTTGAGGGCATGTCGTATGAGGACTTTCTGTTCTGTAAGCTGCTACCAACAAGAACTACAGGAGAGCACATATTTCAGCTTCTGAATGAATTTATTGAAGAGAATGACATTGACTGGAAAAAATGCATCAGAGTTTGTAAAGACGGTGCTAGAGCGATGACAGGCAGACACAGCAGTGTAGCTGCACAATTAGAGAGGTTGCTCCAGATATGAAGTGGACGCACTGCAGCATCCACCGCGAGGCCTTGGCAGCCAAGAAAATGCCTGAGGATTTGAAATCCGTGTTAGACTCTGCTGTCAAAGTTGTGAATTTTATCAAGTCTTGACCAATGAATTCACGTCTGTTCAGTGTGCTTTGTAATGAAAAGGGCAGCAAAAATGTGCAGGTTTTGCTACATACTGAAGTGAGATGGTTATCAAGGGGCACAAGGCTCTTTGAGCTGCACTCTGAGGTACAGATGTTTTTGCATGACCAGCAATCTCCCTTGGCAAGTCTATTTGATGATCCAGTGTGGCTGGTAAAATTGGCCTACCTGGCTGATATATTCACATGTTTGAATGAGCTGAATATGGGACTGCAGGGGCTCTCTTTAACAATTTTTGATGTGTCTGACAAGATCAATGCTATGAAGAAAAAGCTGCAACTTTTTGTTAATAAAATCAACGCAGGTGATGTGTCTGCTTTCCCAACTCTGGAGAACCATCTGCACACATATGGTGTAGAACTTGATGCTGCTGTTCGAGATGTGATTGCAGTGCACCTCTTGTCATTGAAAGAACAGTTCTCAGAGTATTTTCCAGTTGAGGCCACACCAGAGTGGATCAGGAACCCCTTTACTGTTGATGCCGAAGGAATACCCAAGAATCTCTCCTGTGCTGAGCAAGAGAAGTTGCCCGAGTTATCATCTGATGCGACTCTGATGTCATTATTGAAATGACAGTCACTGTTGCATTTCTAATACCAAAGACAGAGTGAATACCCAGCCCTCTCACTAAAGGCTGTGCAATTTTTGATGCCTTTTTCTACTAGCTACCTTTGTGAAAAAGGCTTCTCTGCTCTCACTGCAATCAAGACAAAGTACCGCAGCAAAATGGATGCTGAGCCAGATCTGTGTTTGAAGCTCACTGCCCTCGTCACTGACATTGCAAGGCTTTGCTCAACTAAACAAGCTCACCCCTCTCACTGAAATGGTAAGTGCTCAGTGTTATTTTTATAAGTGTTTCTATTTTCTATTTTTTTCTATTTTGAAATCAACATGAAAATACTGTATATAAATCATTTAAAAACACTTTTTATGCACGCAAAATGGGTGGTTTTTCTTCCGCGCGATCAGCTTAGAGTCTTTGTGTAAGCTGTAAGTTCTTTTTACTTCTTAATCAAACATTTTAAACACTTTAATTTTGTAAACATAACATGCATACCATACAGAAATAAAATCATGTTTTCTACGGGTGTTAAGCAGATTAGCAGGTTATTGACAAAATAGCGCACTGTCAACTAACCGTCCACCACTGCCCAGTGACTTTTATATTTTATAAAAAAACTTATTTTTAAATAATCGAATCCCAGTTGAGAGTTCATAAAGCCAGAATTACGTACTATCCCTTTGTCTGTGAAACACCTGATCATCTACTGTAAAACTTTCAGTGCTTTGTTTGTGTATATTCCAATCACAGAGGAGGCAGGGTGTGTGGGGAAAGGTTTAGGCTGCAATTGAATTGGGGCTCTATTCTTCACACCTGAAACACTGTTTGCTCTGAAAGCGTTTTCTACTCTCTTTAGCTGATCTTTTACTGCATGTTTACACAGCTCCCTTGACTGAGAAAGCTTTAGAGAACTTTACATTTTTATTTTCAACAAATTGTAAATATAATGTTTACATTGGCGTTTTAATTAATTTTTCACTTAAGCGTACGGAGGAGTGTCAGCTGTCAAGGAGAGCTCCGCCCCTTCCCCCCATGGACAGACTGACGAAGCAATTTTGAAGCGTTAACTATCCAGCCATTGAAAGCCACTGCAACAGCCACAAATAATAAAAAAATTTACTTTTTTTTCTCCTGATGGTAACTGTCAAAAATTGTCACTTTTCACATCCTTCCGAAACAATCAAAGCCAATCAAAGGTTTGATGTTTTTTTTTATTTGAAACTGATCTTGACATGCAGGTGTGAAGTAGAGTTAACAGCTTCAGATTTAAAGGTTATTAATATCTTCCTTGTTGCATTAACATTGGAATGTTCTTACAAGTGTAAAAAGAGGTGATATACAACATGTCTCCTCTATAACTCTTCAGTTTACAGAGAAATTCCGCCAGAGCCACACAACATTGTCCAATAATACTCTTCTTGTGTCTAATTTCTAGTTTAGCAGGATTTGAGCGATAAGCACATTGTTTAATGAGAATGACATTACCCACGTCTAAACCATTTTTTACAGCTTTTAAAGTCACACAATGTTTGAGTTAGGTAGGAACGCGTCATTGTATCTTATTTTTTATTTAATTTTTTAAAATAAAAAAAATTGTTTGCCCATCATGTTGATAAGATGTTCCCTGGTTACTGGCAATTGCAAAAAATAATCCTTCCCCCCTCCCTCATTTAATTTAAAGATTTATATGAAGAAATCCTTAAACATAAAACTTATCTAACAAGTTGAACAAGTCATTACCCCATTCCAGCTGCATGCCTGCTCCAGAGCTTCATTTTTTCTTACACATACATAACCATAACCTTTATCCTAATAAAGCACATAAAACAACAAATGTGCCACAATCTGCAAACTGTAGGATATTCAGGAAATTGAAAAGAAGAAAAATGAAACCCTAAGAGTATTCCATTAAAATGTGTTGTTTTGCTTTCTCGGATAAACATTGTCTTTGTATTCGTTAATAATAATGTAAATATGACTATTGAATCACACAGTTCTGCAACAGATCAAAGCAGGAAGACCACCTCTCTCTACATACCACAGGACCAAAAAGCCAAGGGCCTCTCACGTGGAATGTAGATCAGCTCTCTGGGCTATCTGTTAAGGTGCAGAAGTTGACTAAAACCTTAGTTCAGAAGATGGTACTGTATGTTCTGCGGTGTTCTCTGGGCGCAGAGTTCCATGTTTCAGTACCAGTCCGATCACAGCAGTTCATGACTGCACACAGCAAAGGGATTGGTTGGTGTGGAGAAATAAGTGCATGGCCGCATTGCAACACAACCAGAGACTTAGGGCTGCAGACGCAGGTGACACAGAATAGCACATCCATAAAATATATATTCACAAAATAAGCTCAATGTGGCTTTGTTTAGAAAAAAATGTAAGATGAAAAAAATTCTCATCTGAGTTTTTTAAAAAAGAGGAAATCTAGCTTTAGGTGTCTAGAGACTAAAAAATGAAAAAAAAGCAGAGTGGAGAAAAGGCAAGATTCGTCGATGATATGTGGCAAGAATATTTTGGAGCAGCTGCTGTTTGTAGAGGAACCAGGACTTGTTTTTCCAAAAAGTGGACATAATGCACCAGCAATGTGTGAATTATGAATGTTGTTAATTCCATAATTGTCCTTTCAAGCTTTTTGTAACACAATTCCAAGATAATATTTTAATTATATAAAAACAAATATTCTGTTTTCCTACTTAAATGTTTTCCATGCTGAGTCTAGGACTTACAGTGGCAATTTTACAATTATTAAATTGTCTACTCAATGTTCTTAGGCAATTCAATACATGTATTACTAACCATTAGTACAAACAATTACTAATGGTTATGTGTTTTACATACAATTCTGTGCTGTGATTTATGCAGGCTAAATACACAAATGTACTCAGTTGCACATTAAGAATATTTTGTTGTGCTCCATTAAGTCCTATAACTCTCTGATTTAATCTTTGCATGAAAGGAAAGACTTGAAAAATAAATTGTGAACTTGCTGGGGGGGGGGTAGCATTTCTTGTTATGCTTACAAAATGTTTCAGAGCTCTCCCAACTTGTTTTCAGAAGCCTGAAGGTGCCTTTTGAAAGGAAAGGTTATTTCAGAGGTTTGGAGCTGAAGAGAGTCATAGTAAATGGAATTTATAATGCAGAAAGCATGAAGGGGATTTTCATAAATATTAACAAGACTGGATGGTCCCTCTTTAGAGTCATAATTAAGGATGAACCATCAGGAAATCCATGTAAGTACAATCAGAAAAGGAAAAATGTATACACAGAAGGAATGTGGGTTAAAAATGATCCTGTTCTATTTTTATCCATGCTGAGCCCACTTCCATACTCACCACACAAAGAATTATCATACCTCTGGTGCTGCTAAAAATAGTTACGTGTGTAAGTAATACTCCCATAGGTGAACTGAGGCATTTGCGCATAACCTTTCCATGCTTTTATTAATAAAAATAACCATTCCCTTGTATATTATTATGTATGGCTTAGGCTGAACAGTGTTGTGCAATGAAAACACAGGTAAAAGTTCAAGAATAAAGTAAATCAAAACACAATTCTGGAAGCAAGAATTGGATATGAATTGGATCGTACCGGTCCTGAGAGATATGTTAGAAAAAGTTCTTCCTTTTGTAGCAAAATGTTAGATTACAGTAGCTTGATGTCAGTGAGCATGGAGCTTCATTATCTAGCAGCACTCAGAAGATAGATAATCATAGTGTAGTAGAGGTGCAGACAGAATGAATCGTACTTTAGTTTATTTCATGTAAAATAACATTAAAGCTACAGTATGTGATTATATTAATAACTAATTTGTCAAATAACAAATTACCCGCTATGCACAGCGCTGAGATAAAACAGTCATTAAGTCCAATGTCACATAAGGGCACACCCAGACTGCAGTGCACGTACTAAACAATATGGAGGATTTGGTTTCAACATATTTATTTATGTAAACAGCACTCTCTCACACACACAAATGCTCACAAACGGAAAATATACAGTACATGTACACAGAGGCACTTAATTAATCAACATTCAACATTCTGTGATACTACCCAATTATTTTACTCTCCTGCTTAAAAAGCATGCTCTCTAGAAAGATCTGCAGCCAAATAAAAACAATCTTCAGTTTGACAGATTACAAAAAATAGAGTAATTAAAGAGTAAAGCACTGTAATATCAACATGTATTTCTTTTTTCTAGTAAAGAAAAAAATACAAGCGCTCTACTATAAATATTTTCTAAATATAGGCCCTTTGTGTATGGAACAAGGCAAAAAAGCACACATTTAAACCACATTTAAACCACAACCATTTAAACACTCAGCAGATATAATCATTATATTTAAAAAACATTGTTCAAGCAGTAAAAGACCTGTAGTTATATAGAGCAGATTAAGTGTATTTCTTAGACCTGTTTAAAAAAAGGGCAAGGTTTTTTTTATTTCCCTCTAAAAATAACTCTAAACTTATTAAAGTAAAGAATGCATAGCCATGTTTACTATGCGTGAAAGGCTAATTGCAGATCTGTAGTCAAATTAAAAAAATTTAAAGCCTTGTGCAATCTTTCCAGGCCTGCTTCTCAAATGGTTGTTTTAGCATTTCTACTTAGAGTTTTATCTGCATAACCATTATTGTTTGCAACACTCAGAAGGAAGATCTGCACATGCAAGAATGACAAGAAATATAAGAAACTGAGAAAATGCCTCCCATGCCTCCCATGCCCTGTATCTGGATGCCAGTGTCAATACGTTCTCTTTCTCCCTTTTGTGCCTAAATGTGAGCCATGGTAGACAAGTTGACTGCTTTTTTCCATGATGATTTCCCTGAGTCCCTGTTCTTCAATGTATTAAGAACATTTATGGAACATACAGAAAGAATTGGCTTAGTGACCCTTCTTTGTGCAATTCCATGGGATCAAATCTCTATACAAATTCATAGAATTTCATAAAACTACCCCTAAAGGTACATCCACTTATAAGACTTCAAGTCTAAGGTTATTAATAACCTATAGTTAGTTAGTAATAACCTTCAACTCTAAGGTTATTACTAACTAACCATAGGTTATTACAAAATACTAATTACACATGTATTTTGCTTTGGTGATAAAAGCAACACAGATTTCAAACAGAAATATATGTTTTATTTGCAGTGAAAATAAAATCTTAACCTTTCACAAAATGTTAAAAAATAAAAAATATACACTGTGTACCTAATTGCTTCCTAATAAAAAAACAGCTTACTAGCAGCAATTTAGAATAATGTTATTCTCATATATGTAATCATAATTAGTGAAAGTACATTTGAATAATTTATGTTCTGTAGTAACATATACACTACATGCTGTACACCAAAGTACATTTGTACATATATATGTATGTATATGGAAAACATGGGAATATAATAAAAATAAATATTAAGAAATAAACAGACAAAAGATAAATGCTACTTTGCTGCTTTTTGGAAAATTCCAATCAATGTTATTTTAGCTTTACTTTCCAAAATATTCTTTAAAAGTGTACTGAATTTAGTTATGATGTAATTCTTAGTGAATAAATCATCATATTAAAACACAGAAAAATGGAAATATAGCTAAGTAAACCTAGAACCTTAGATTATATGATTAATAAGTCAAGAAACTCTGTTTAACAACATACTGTATACAGGACAAGAGACAAATGTTGTGAAAGGAATAAAGACATTTAAACCATATCATTCTAGAAATTACAGACCTAATCTTCTATCTCAACTAAATCTCCCTTCACAAAATGCAGTTTTGTTATTCCACCTCTTATTGAACAGAGCCAGTCAATTTTCAGAAACAACATACTGCATCAATCCAGGGCCCCTGTGTGGCCTGTAACTCTTTCTTCCATGGATTGTTCTTTGCAAAAGTACCTCAAGCAAATCCCATTTTGATTCAGCATTTACTCAAACGAACAGCTTCCACCTTTGCACTGGAAGCAGCTATTCCAAAGTCCCAGGAAACCATTACTTAAGACTACATAGAGAGCAGAAAGCAGACTTTCCAAATCCCTCACTATAGGTTGAAAGCCAGTTAGAGACAGGCAGCTTATGAAGAAAGTTGACAGGGAGATAAGGCAGATCACATCCTACTGTACCATGCACAATTTAACTGTAGTTTTTCCACAGGTACTGTTTGACCAGAAAAAAAATAATGCAGATTATGGATTCTACCAAATAAGCAACATAAGCTTTTAGAGGTAATGAAAAAGATCCTTAAAGGCCTCAAATGTGATCAGTATATTAAATAGCTTTATAGCAGCAAATCAAATGATATATTTTTACATTAAGGAGCTCATTCTACATGTAGAACTCAGAACTGTAAAACGATAAAACCTTATAAAGGTTGATGTGTTAAAATAATGAACAAATATCTTTTAAAAACTATTTATTGCCTGTGGTACATATATATAGTAAAATTTTATTTTTATATCAAACAAATAAATCTTCCATTCACAGCTTCTTAACTGCACAATAATTTACATTATTTGAAAATAAATAATTTTTCCACACATTGTTAAATACCAATAAGCTCTTTAAATGTTAAGTGAAAATATTAGGCATGGACACGATATCAGTAACATAACAATATATGAATAAAAAACAGTAAATTTACAATTGGAACGCTTTTGCAGGCTTTTTAAGTACACAGGAGAGCCCCATAAAACAGAAAGCTACATAGACTTAATACAAAGGTTTAGCTATTCATTTTAGCTGCTATCTTGTATCTTGTTTTCACACAGTACAGATACAGTAGTATACAACATCACTAATAAAGCTGCAGGGCACTGTTAGGAACTTCCAGGCATTGTTTATATAGTGCGTTTTCTTTTCTTTGTATGTTTTTGTCTATTTATACACTATTACTAGTAGAGATTCCTAGATCTTTATAGTAAAGATGTGTAGATTTCAACTATTCTCTACTGACCTGACAGCCATAACAAAAGCATGCTGGAGAAGGTCAGGAGTCACCTTTTCAGCAGTGTTACTACTAGTCTCTGTATCCGTTTCCAAGTGTGTTTCAAAACCAGCAGTATCAGGTTAGGTAATAACTCTCTGTGAAAAGAAGGGTCAATGAAGCTTCCTGAAGAGCAAGGAAACCAGCAGGAAAAATCTCATCACCTGCCACGTTGTACAGCCATGACTTATTTTGTGCAGCTGGTGTAAGAGAATGCTGGGGTGGGCAACCCCTCTGACACTTTCAGATAGAGCAGGGGTTAGCCCTCTTGCGTGGTTTGGGGTTCCGCAGGTCTTGGTCTTTGGCACATACACAAGATGAGCAGATGGTTTGGGAGAGCCTGCGCAGGCCCAGCCTAAAGACGCTGTTGGAGAGGCTGTAAATGAAGCAGTTGCAAAAGCTGTTGCTGATGGCCAGCCAGGTGGTGACAAAGGAGAGGGTGGGGTTATCCAAGACATGGGAGCTCTCCAGGAGGAAATAGATGATGTAGGGTAACCAGAGCATGTAGAAGACACTGGTGATGCGGAACAGGACCATAGCATAGCGTCGGTCAGGACTGTGCCCTTCCTCTCCCATATCCATCTCTTGGCTAGGAAAACGGGCTCGACGTTCACTGATCTCCCTATTGTGCTGTCGACAGATCTTGAAAATGTGAAAATAAGTGAAGCAGACCACAAAGGCAGCAGGGGCATAAAGCAGGCACACAATGAAACTCGTGAAGTAGGCGTTGGTTAGCCAGGAGTGGGCGCACCATTCAAAGATGTCCCCATGGTAGCCTGGCTTCCCCCAACCAAAAAAGGAAGGCAGAAACACGAGGCAAGAGTATATCCAGATCAAGACAATGCACGTACGAAGACGGCATCGTGTGACAAGCTGGTTGTATGAAAGAGGCTTGGTAATGGCTAGGTAGCGGTCTACACTGATGCATGCTAGGCAAGCCATAGAAACACTCTTGAGAACAGAAACAATGTATCCAAAAATCTGACATGTTAAAGACTCTTGGACTCCTGTGGGGTATTGCAGGAGGGAGAGTGCAGGGACTAGGCAACTTACACCCACAAAAAGATCAGCATATGCCATAGTCTGAATGAAGTAGCTGGTGGTGTAGTGGTGGAGCAGTGGAGCACAGTGGAAAACAAAAATCACTGTTAGGTTCGCCATTATGATCAGCACAGTCAGGAGAACAATGACCACTGTCTCTAAGACACAGGCTTCCACCAATTCATAGTGACCAAAGCCAAGAGGACAAGAATGGTTCACCGACATGCTGCCAGTGCTGCTGTTCATTACAGGCGTCACTACTTCAACAGCAGACTTGTTCATGGTTCAGGTCTGAGATGGCTGCTGCTTTAGATTTAATCAAACAGCACAGGCAGTATTTGAGGGAATGTCAATTCACAAAGAATCATGCCTACACGTTCTTCCTTTAATCAACTGTCTAGCCTGTTTAAGACACCAGTCTGCTCATTGTTTCCCAGCTAATGGATTCTCCTTCATATAGCTTTGGTTGGGCAAAGGAAGACAAAGAAGAGGCTATCTCCTTCCAGTATGCCATCTTCTGCAGTCCATCAAACTCGAGTAAGGACTGTTAAGAAGAGACATTGTTCCAGAACACAACTAAAATAAACTGCAATAGCTTTAAAACAGTTACTGTTTGTGATCACATATTCTGATATAATGAGTTCTGGATATGAGTTTGAATTCCTTTCAGCATCTATCCTATTACCAGGATATGAAAGGGGAAAAAACTGTGCAGAATGTGAAAAGGCAAGCTTCCTGGAACTGAAGCACTACAGGAAAAAAACGACAGAGAGCAGGTGATTCTGCAAAGAAGATATTAACTAATTCAGTATGATCCATTTAATGGACATTAACGATTAATTTAATTAATTAAAAATATTTAATTGATTAAAACATTGTATAATATCATCAATGGGCACTGGGTAGCAGAGAGCAGGTGATTCTGCAAAGAAGATATTTACTAATTCAGTATGATCCATTTAATGGACATTAACGATTAATTTAATTAATTAAAAATATTTAATTGATTAAAACATTGTATAATATCATCAATGGGCACTGGGTAGCAATTTCAGTGTCATGCAGAAATCCTAAAAAGTAACACATTTGCTCTTCATTTTATTTTTTCAGACCTTTTGCACTTGTCTTAAAGTCCTAAATAAAAAAGACAAATTTATAATAATGTAGATTAAAGGTTTATTTTCATGCCAATATTGGGACATAGGAAGGAAGCTAGTCATCTAGGTTATGTTGGATTTTAATGCTTATTTCCAAGCACTGCACTCTGCACTACGCCCTGTCACCTCAAAACCTCGTGAGTACAGTCTTTTCAGTCTATTGCGAACAAACAATACTCTGGAGTAAAGTTCTAAGGTATTGATACCAAGGCTTTCAATATGTATACCTGTGATATATCTCTGATCGGGGTTGAAGCAGGAACGAGCCTGAGTATTATGTGCAAGTGCCTCACAGAAGCCAATTTAAACTACCTTTGTCATCTCTGTCATCAGACAGGCAAGAGAATATGAAGTCCTAGCCATGATGCAGGTCCTGTTCAGAAAGATGGTGTACTTTATAATGTTATATTTTCCCCTACAAAGGTTTTCAGATAAATGAAGAACAGTAAGGCACACATCCCAGTTTTAGTTTATCCAACAGTTCCTCAAAGATCCTTAAAAGAGTAGACCATTCTGCAGGGGACTTCAAGTCTGTCTGCTCATACAAAAAACATTTTGTTTGCTCCAAATTTATTTTTATTTCTGATTTTAGATGTCTTCCCAAACAAAAAGTGGCAAATCTTATTTTATCAGTTTAGTAAGCAAACCATGAATAGAACAAATACAGCCATGAGAGCATTGTAACATTTCCAAATCCATCCGAAAGGATGCAATGTTGAATCAGGCAATGCTGTGTTTAATAAATTCTCGGAACAAATTTCCCTCTGCTGCAGTCCGTCTCCTGTACTGAAAGATGCAGTCTCCTGGAGAGAGGCTGAGCCCTTGCACTATGGATCACCCAACAGTCGTTCTCCTCCCAGTGTGTACAAAAGCTTGCTGCAGTTCCAGCCCGGAATCCTATTGAAAGCAACCCACTATTCCGCAGTGAAAAAGGAAATGGAAAAAATCCTTAACCAAGGTTAACTGATGATTGCTGAACACTTTGACTGAGGATTCCTTCCCTGGTGCATAGCAGTAAGGATGCTGTGCCTGCCTCGCTCTCTCACTCGCTCTCACACATTTCTCCTTTGTGCTACTTCTGCTACTGCACCTGAGGTTCTCTCTCCGCCAGCCCCTATCTCTCCTCCCTCCTCCCGGCCGAATTTCCCATTCAAAAATTGACTTGGTCCTTCTGCCCCCAATCAACAGTCCGGCCAATGACCAGCATAGTTGATACTGTCACTTGGTTACAGTTGCCAAGCATTTAATAGCTTAGATCCTCCCACATTTTCTGTGATTGAGCATAAATTGCAAAATTAAGGATGGGGAAATTAGGGCATTTAAAGGATGGCTGTAACCCCATGTAAGCTTGATTCTTTTTTTATGTACAGGCTAGATCTTACTTAGATCACCAAATACATTCCTTAAATACGAAATAGAGCCTGTAATCAGTTCTCCACTCAAAAATAGATGATTTGAATGACATTGACATAAGCGTAAAAAATGGCTTTTACTCTGCCAGTAATTCTAACAGCATTCTGATGGAATCAACTTCATTGTAGACCTAGATGTAACACAATAAGCTTCTGCAGAGAGAAATTCCTTAATAATTAACAACGAGTACAAGGGGCTAAAAAAAACCAAATCTATTATATTTGTCATGACACAGACTATTCAAGCCGCCAGTCCCTAACAGCACATTAGTGTTACACCCATAACACTATGGACTCACTTCTTTGGGATAGGGCAGCAGAGGCAATTGTACTGTTGTCCTTAACGATGCAGATAAAGTCTGTCCTGCCATAGGCTGCATGGGCAGAGTGAGTTGCCATGCAGGTGGAGCAGCACTCAATTATTTATTTCTTAAAATGTTTAATAATGTCAGAATGGAAACAGAGGCACTATCCAAATTCTCAGGAATCAGATTGGGAACAGGCTGGTTTCAGTTGTTTGCTAACAATCCTGCAGTCTGCCTTCACTTCAGTGCTCTTACACTGTGATGTATATTCACTGAGATGGATGGCACACTGGGAGAAGTTAAGCAATTTTAACAGTAATCCCAATGATGTCGGACCAACTACAAACACCGAAAATCAGGACTTTTATTAGCAATTATTTAAGTAGCCTAATTATGCAAGTGTGATGAAGAGCCTTCTGTTAGATTGAAATACACTTAGGAGAAGAAGAAAACAAAGTAAAAAAAAGAAACATTAAATCCCTCAATGACTAAAGAAAAAAATACATAATATCAGGGCTAATTATGGCAGAAAGCTAGGAGCATTAATTAAAAATGCATTAATGAGGTGGGTCTCATAGCATTTTTCCCCAGAGCAGAATAATGTCTCCCTATTTTTGTGAAGCATGTAGTTTTAGAAATTTAAAGATGAATGTAAGGCCAACACAGTAAACAATAATGTAAGCAAAAATAATATTTTAATTCAAAATCTATGAAGTGGTGAAAAAAATGAATATGAAAACAAATGCATAGTTCTACACATAAAAACAGTATAAGTAAAGAAGGAGGAAAAATACAAAAATATGTAATAGCACTACACATTAATGTAAGCGATAATTCCTGTTTAGTGCTGAAATATGGTGGATACATGGTGCTTGACCCTGAATATTCACTCTTCCAAATGAATAGATACCCAATAGGATATACAGTATCAATTATTAGCAATGTAAATTATCTCTATAAGTAGCTTGCAAAAACTTATCTTCTTAGCAATTATATTTATTTTTCTTGCTTAAGGTCAAGCTGGTACTGTAAATGCAATTGTCACAGTGCAGGGTTCGGGTGGAACTGAGGGTGTCGACAGTTCGAGTTGATAGCTCCTGAGGGAGACGGAACGCAACTGAGAGATCCCTGTGTGGAAACATTAATTTCTTTATAGCATGATATTGTGTAGCTCAAATGTTGGACATAATCTATTTCACTCTCTGGAAGAGAGGAGCAAAAACTGTACCTTGGCTTGACAGCTGTGGGTATGGTTCTGGCACGAACACCGGGACATCAGCATTAGCAGTTTATATTCCTGACATCGCATTCCCATACAACTGTCAGGAAAGTGAGAAGCCAAATTTCTTTTCTTCTGAGGCCCCCTAGTGGTGACCAGCAGCGTTTCAGCTCAAACAGAGTATTTTGTAACCTTTCACAAAATTGTGAACTCAACCTAGGATCTTACAAGCTTACTGTCCCAAGTAACTGTGAGGGTCTTATTAGACAAACTCTGAATACTATTACAGGGAGCTGATGTCCCCAGGTACAGCCAATTCCCTAATTTCCTTGCAGAATGCAGGGAATGCATCCCTGATACTGTCAGAATGCTACCCTTTTGCAATTCAACCCTGTTTCTACAATCCTGACCCATCCACTGTGCTACATACACCCCCAGCTCAATCCAGGAGATAGAGCATCACCCGCCGTGAGGCAAAGTGCCCAGGATAATCCATCCACATTGGCATGGTTAGACCTGCATCGTGTTCAACATGAAAACGAAACAGTTGAAGCACCAGAAACCAATGTGTAACACAGATATTTTCTTTGTTGAGTCTCATCCTGCTCAGAGGGGCATTATTGGTAACCAGCATAAACTCCCAAGCCAGCAGATAATACCAGACTGCTTCCAATGCCCATTTAATACCCCAACACTCCTGTTTTAAAATTGAACTTGAGCTTGAACTTTGTTGCCATACGTAACCGGTACATGTACTGGTACAATGGAATTCTTAGTTTACAGAAAGTCTCTTGATTATTAAAACAAAAGCATAAAACACAAAGTGCATCAAGACAATATACAAACAAATAGTAGACAATGTACAAGTAAACAGTTCGAATGTAAACAATGCAGACATGTAAACAACGACTGCAGATTACAATGAGGTAGATGGTGTAGGTGTGGTCCGAGGGGCATGGCCAAATGTGTTCACTGTGTTTCCTCTGTAGAAGCTTGCAGCCTAGAAATAAGATTGGATGTGCTTCAGAGTCTCAAACCTGGGGCAGTACAGCACTGAGACCCATCTCGGATGCATCCGTGTACAATTACTATTATTTGGATAAATAGTTTGGAGAAATCAGGAACTTCAAGTACAGGATCTTGACACAATCCATTTGTAAAGTCTGCAATCCTCCTGGTTCCATCCTAATGCATCAGGGGCGGTGGACTTCATGAGATCAGAGCAGGATAGAGCTCTCAGCAAAATTGAATAAAACGCTGATAATACCTTAGCAAACCCAAAAATGCTCACATCTGTATTTTATTTTGAGGCTCAGGACAGTTTCTATCGTAGCAAATTTATGGACACTTTAAGAGGACAGTCCTGACTCAGTCCTACCACATACCCCAAGTAACTAATATGCCTAAAAGTCATACTTTTGGTGGGGTATGTGGAGACATAGTGTACAAGGTGTGAGCCCACAGGATTTTATCAATAACTCTCTGGAATGTTGCAGTAATGCCATGTAAGCAAAAAGGTATCGTAGTATAGTCCCATGGGACTGTATCATAAACACAGTTTTCTCCTTGGACATTTTCATCGCAGATACTGTATTTTCCAGTATCCTTTGGTCAACTCTAGGCTGGAAAGATATTTTTTTCTAGTTTTTCCAATAGTTTGTCTACTCAGGGCATCATGTACGTATTGAATTTTGAAACTTCATTCAGTTTCCTGAAATTATTACAAAACACCCCCATCCCATCCATTTTGGGTATCAGAACTATGGGGCTAGAACAAGGACTAAAACTCCCAGCTCTTTCATTAGTTAAATGTTCTTGAATTATTTAATTTTCTTGGCTTCAGGCACCCTATACAGCATTTCCTGTATTACAACTCCAGGAGATGTTATTATTTTAATAGATGTATGGGCACATATTCACGTTTCGGTTAAAATCAGAGCCTCACAACATTGTCCAATAAAACTCTTCTAATTTTTAGTTTAGCAGGATTTGAGCTACAGGATATGAATATAATGATATTGTTATTAATTTCTTTAGATCCGCGATTCCATATTATATTCTGTATTAATCAAATTCTTAAAAATGTCAATATAGTGTCCATACAAGGCATACAAGGCACACACCTAACCCATTACGCCACAGACGTAATCACATGGAAAGGAGTGAAACTGATGCAGACATTTCCAAAGAAAGTGTACTACTGTGATAATTTAAGCTACAGTATATGAATATAATTATATCATTATTAATTTCTTTAGATATGCGATTACACATTATATTCCCTATTAATCTAATTCTAAAAAATATGCTTTTGTTTACTGCGATAATGAGCATATTTGCAGAAAAGGTTCAAACATTATCACTTTTTATGAAGTATATAAACTTAAAATAGTCAGAAAGAGCACGTAAACACTTTTCCAAAATAACCACAGTATATAACCGAATGCAAGACTTTGATGCTTAAAATGTTTAGGAAGAAAGTGGAATACTGGTGTGTATTTTTTATTTAAACTACCAATACCATCCATACACAGTTTACATAATATGTTTATGTTCCTAAATTAATATCATTTATGAACATGTGAAAGACATGGTGAATCAGAGATTCTCAAAACTTACTTTGTGGTATTACTTTTTGTAAATGAAAAAATAAAGTATTTTTGTGTCACAACAGTTAAACTGATGACAAAGACAGTGGACCACGGTAATACTTTAAGTTTACAGCCTGTCCAAGGTCATTCATTATTAATACTATTAGTAATATCTTCCGTAAATACTTTGATGCATAAAATATTTATGCATAATTAAGATATTTATGATGAAGGTGGAAGGTTGTGTATTTTTTTAATAAAACTTTACGTTCAACTCACAAGCCAAGTCTTCAATTTTGTCTTGCTCTCTGGACAAAAAACATCTGCAGTTTCTATCATACACTCCTTCAAAAGCTCCCCTTCAGAGAGCGGCTTGCTTTGTTTAGCAATTTTTGTCCAACTGAGCAATCTTGCTTTTATTAAATATACCGACTTTTTAATGTTTAATGATTAACATGCTGTAATACACAGTTTACAATTATTAAAAGTCTAAAGAGTATACAACTTAAATTCTTAATGGGAAAAAAAGATTGTCCTTCAGCAGTGACCGTGATTTGAAACAGGGCGTTTTCTGGCGACAGTCAAATGCTGTACATGAGAGGTTAAGCTTTATTAGCTCCACCTGGCGGTTTTACAAGGTGATTCCGGATACAATATCATAACAGCGGTATGACGTAGTATGACACAGTATGACGCGCCACACCTCCCGCGTTTTACTGCAGCTTACTTCGTGCATTTTGAATGGCTGCATCTGTAACTACTGCATCCGTTTCAGCTAAATGAGGGGAATCAAATCATTCAGAATTGTAAAAATAACCCTTCTTCTCTCCTTCGTTTATTTTAAAGAATTTCGCGAAGAAATCCTTAATCACAAAACCATCACTTAATCCAGATACAATTTATCCAGATACACAAATTCACACCTGTGCCTTAAATCTGGTGGAAGACTTCAGACGTAAGTGTCCAATGCCAGTAATTCCATAGGTTTAGCCACTGAGTTAACCTTGCATAGAAGCAGTTTTTTAGCTAAGTTGATCAAGTCAAACATTTGAAGCACGAGATCACAAAACTGTTGTGCCCTTATGTAACTAGTGACTCCCATTCTAGTCAACATCTCACATTTCCAGAGATCACACTGGGCTGCATCAGAAGTTTCAAGATCAAAGTATGCTTTTTGTGCTTCACCAATCAGAAACAACATTTATTGGCTTACTGATCTTTTCCCAACCCTGTCTCTCTGCAGTATGTGCAAAAATAATTAAATACGCCTGTCTGTCATCTGTTGTGGTCATGTTTTGTAGAATGCATGAAATTCATTCTACATTCAATTCATTCAAATTCATTCTTTCCCCCCTCATTCACTCTGGGAATATGGGCCTCTAATCCAGGTGTGCGCACATTTTTTGGCACAAGAGCCACATAAAATTTTGAAACTGTATAGAGGGCCACTACAGGCTGCTGTTACAGATAGCCTATGCCCTATATAAGTTTAAAATCCAACACAGGCTTATTAGTTCAAGAGTAACGATAACCTCGATAATGAGAAAAAAAATTAATATTCTAAATAAACAAAATTAAAATTAACTAAAACTTTACGTTCAACTAGGGCTGGGCGATATGGCCAAAACATTATCACGATAAAAATTTTCATATCAGTCGATGTCGATAATTATCACGATAAATGTCAAATCATTATTTCTTTCAAGTTTAAAGGCAGATTTTTTCTCCTGAGTGAAAGTTGAAGAAACCAGACAGTTAATTGGTAAATTAAACAACTCTTTATTTTAAGAACACAACAAACACTTGCCAAACAGCAGAAACATTAAACAAATCTGAGGTAGAAAGCATTCAAGTCTTTTTTATGTCAAAATATGCATGAGTAAAATTTACAAAATAAATATCTTAATAGAATTAGATTAAATTAAATACTGCAGTGTGATAAAACACACATAGAAGATGGCTCAGACAGACTGCAAAGTTTAAAGTGCTCTGTTTTATGTTTGTTCGTAAAAAGCCAAAATATCTCCAAATTACTGAAGTTGAATGACCTTTTCTTTCGACGATGTCATCGCCCTTCGAGCTGGTCGTTGGCAGCACTGCATTTGCTTCAGTGTCACTCATTTCTCCACTCTTAACTACAATCCTGTCAGACACCACCGTGTGGGTAAACAACACCACGTTAGCTGCCCGGTCTGCAACACGCACGCGCACTCGCGCAGTATGTTGTGCGCATGCGCAAAGCATAAACATATATATCGAACATTTATCGAACTTTTGTTTAAATTATATTGGGGAAAATTATATTGCGATAATTATCGTTATCAAATTATCGCCCAGCCCTATGTTCAACTCACAAGCTAAGTCTTCACCGATTGCCTCGACCCGATGGGTAACTGTTCTGTGTGATAAACTTATTTTCAAATTCTGTCTTGCTCTGTGGACAAAGAATATCTGCGGTTTCTATCATACACTCCTTCAAAAGCTCCCCTTCAGAGAGCAGCTTGCTTTGTTTAGCAATTTTATATGCAGGCATGTAGCGGCTAGTTTGGAAGCTCTATTAGCCCACTCCTCGCATGACAGATTGCTAGCATAGATAGCATGTTTGGTAGAAAAATGCCAACTGAGATTGTATTCTTTGAACACTGCAACACTTTCCTTACAAATTAAACATATAGCCTTTGTTCCAACCTCTGTGAAAAAGTATTTTGCAGTCCATTCTTTGTTGAACACTCTGCATTCACTGTCAACTTTCTGCTTCTTCACTCCATTCATTTTGGCGCTGGTTCCCTCCTCATAGTACGATGGACCCACTCTAACAGGTGAATCAAACTGGTAAAGCAGGGGTTCCCAAACCTTTTGGGTCCATGCCTCCCTTGACCTGTCACATTTTCCACATGCCTCCCCTGTGCCAAAAATAAGTTCTATGGCAGTGGGATATTTTACAAAAGATTATGATGGGTCAAAAGAAAAACAAAGTTGATCCAATTTGTATTATTTTTAATCATTTTCAAAACCAAATGGCTTGATCAAAATAGAAAAAATACTTGACAACACATTTTATTGAAATTATTTTCATGTGAAAACAATTATAATTTTTTTTTAAATAGTCAAATATCTTTGTAAAATGCAAATAAAACTACTTAAATTAAGCAAAAATTTAACATCAGTGTTTTTTAAAAAGGGGGAGAAATACAAAGTCTTTTTGTTAGTGACTCTTAATGGTTAGTAGGCTTGTTTAAGAAATTATGTTAACATAATTCACCAAAAATACTGGGTAGTATCTTTGAAATGGCAACATGCATCTCCTTCGCAGTATTGACTCTAGATCTGAACTTGGATTTGATAACCGCAAATGCTGAAAACCGAGCCTCACAAAGGCAGGAAATTACAAAGGGAAGCAGAATTCACAGAGCTCTGTTGTTTACTCCCTGGTACTCCAATAGTATGAGGTGTTTTGCATTGTGCTACTCGGTAAGCAACTTTGTATGATGAAAAAAGAACTTTGCTGGGGACAGTAGTTTGGCTAGAAAAAGCAGCTCACGAGGCTTACTTATCAAACTACTGTGAACAGTTTCCAAATGACGTTTCAATTAACTGCGGAGCATGCTCTCAGCAGCCAACACTTTAAGGCAGACAACACACTGAGGACATTCTTCAGTGTCCACAATTGTGCACGTGAAACCGAAATTCAAGAAACTGTCGTCATACTTTCTGTATTTGCGTTTCTGTTTCTCTTTAGACCTAGGCTCCGTGTCCTTCACATTTTTGAATCATATTTAAAAACCTCTGAATTGCGATCGTGTAACAAAAAACTCACAAAATGACCTCTCATAGAAACATGAAACACTGAAGCCATGGTCAGCTGGTAAACTGCTTACAGACTGCCGACTCTCATGGCCAGTGTCATGTGACATAATCGAGTCCCTTCAAATCCGCTAGGTAGCATGCAACTCATACATTCTGTGTGACTGGCGATACCTGTGATGCCCCTGACCGACAATGGCACCTCCCCAAGGCGGTGCGATGCACAGTTTGGAATCACTGTGGTAAAGCGTCCGTGCACCATCTAACAGCATGAATAATGAAATGTAAGAAAAAAACACACCAAACAAAGTGGAATATGGCAAATATTGACTCATTTATTTCTGACCTCAAGGACTGGTTAAAACTGGTTGGCGGTCCGGATGTGGCCTGCGGGCCGTAGTTTACCCACAGGTGCTCTAATCTCTGTTGGAGTGCCCTGGAAGCTTCCATCTGGACTACATCATGTTGATCATTATTAGTCTATGATGGATTCTATCTGTCTCCTTTCTTATGGCAGTATAAATTAGTGTGCTATTGCTGCCTCCATAATTCTAACTACACAGAAAACACAACTAACAACCAAAAATGAGCAGCCTTCCACCACTGCCACCAGATGTAGCAGATCTCCCATGAGAGTAGTATAGCAAGGGGATATGCACATAAAACACAACCTGAATAGGGTAGATTAAACAGCCCAGAGAAACACCCAATGTTACACTCCCTTTCCTACTCCGCAGTTGCCCTTCTATTTGCACATTTAACTCCACATCAGAATCTTGTAGCAGTGGAAGTTCCTCACCCAGTTCATTCTATTTGGCCAGACTTGCTCCTTACCCATCTTCCTTCTCAACAGCGACCCGAAACAGAAATAACCGAGGCTGCTACTAAATAAGAAGTCTTAACTTTAGGTTCACTCCACTGGAGTATTTCATAATCTTTTATGTAATTGGCCCCAAAGGATCTCAACTGGAGATCTTACTGTACAAACTAAATGTCCCAAGTGACTGTGAGGGTCTTGTTAGACAAACCGACTCCTCAGAGAATGGTTTTATAGGGAGCTGGTGTCCCCAGGTGCAGCCAGTTCCCTAATTTCCCCATGAGAATGCAGGGAATGTATCTCTGGGACTGTTGCAAGCCACCTTCTGCTACCCATTCACTCAGCTACTGTACATGCACTTTCTAATAAATTGATTTCCTTTGTGTAAAAATGACCAAATATAAGCTGGCGAATATAAGCCAGCCCACAGGGCCTAGATCATGCCTACTCTGGTAGCCTTCTGTTGTCTTTAGCAGCTACAGTAATTGCTCCAAGATTCTGCTGGCTCTTGAAGAAAGCCAGGAGATCTGCTTTAACAACTGAACTTTTGCATTTAGCTTCCGTAATGAAAAAAATATAAATCTTTAATAGTATTCTTCCGTTAAAATGTCATTCCAATTTTGTAATAAAATAAATACCAAGATTTGGCCAGGATGCCTCTACAATTTGCAGATTATTTCAATTCACCATTTAAGTATTTACAACATGGCTTCTTTTAACAGAATAAAAACCTAAATCAGAAGTTATTAAGTGGCTCCAATTAATTAAAGCATATCTGAAAACAGTAAGGTAGTTTACATCATTTTTCGCGATAAAAATACACCCTTTCTTTCCCATAGGCAACCTGTTATTGCTCATTAGAATTAACTATTAGCCAAAGAAAAGACGGACTG
Source organism: Lepisosteus platostomus (assembly GCF_059453375.1). Taxonomy (NCBI): domain Eukaryota; kingdom Metazoa; phylum Chordata; class Actinopteri; order Semionotiformes; family Lepisosteidae; genus Lepisosteus; species Lepisosteus platostomus. The sequence goes on along the minus strand of NC_142621.1, from coordinate 20,120,518 downwards.
TCACTTTGAGTAGTCAGTATAATTACAGTCTGGGTTAAACATCATGTTGAATAGAAACAATATTGACTTGTGTACAAAGTGAGGGGATCACTGTCTGTATTGAGGTTTAGCTTCATTTTAAGAATTGTCTCAACAAGCTGTACATGATCATTTCAGTTTTTGTAAGAAATGTGAATATGTCCATATGTTAAACTATTGTATGTAACACAAGAGGCAATTCTTCCTGTGTGTGTGTGCGCGTGTGTGCATATGCGTTTCCTTCAGGTGCTCAGGTTTTTTACCCCAGGGGCCAAAAACATACTGGTAGGTTAAGTGGATCCTCCGAAACTTTGCCCTTGGTGTGACTGTGTGTGTGTTTTTGTATGTATACTGGTGTCTTGTCCAGGGTGCACCCTGCCTTGTGCCTGATGTGGCTGAGATAGGCTCCAGCTCCCCTGTGACGGTGAGTTGAAAGAAGAGGTTAAAAAATGGATGGATGGATGAAAGGCAATTAAAACATGCAGTAAATATAACAGATAACATAAGCAAGATCCATGTATTTCTTTCAATGTGGGAGGTAAGTGAATTACTGTGCTAGAAAAACAGTAAGATAACCTCTACAGCTATCATATGCACTCTGTGTTTTCTGTTTTATTTGCAGACCACTTTAACTACACACACCCTAACAGGAAATTAAGAATAATGTTTTCATAAATGTGCTATTGAAAGGCTACCTTTCTAACCAGAAAAGTATTTAAAACCTTGAAATTAGCTACTGTTCACTTTTTGATCCACATAAATTAAAATGTCACAAATGTTTACTACAGAAAAACAGATTTTCATCACTTAGGTAACATGAAAGTAGGAATAAAAACTATTTTCTAAAATCTAATCTTTTTTTTTTGTTTTTAGAGTTAGTAATAGAGGTTTGAGTTACATTACTGTGATTTCAATATACTGTAGGCAACATACTGTTAAGAGTATCTGAGATACTCACATGAATGACTACTAGCTCACATAACCACTAATAAAGTATGGGTAAAACATTTTGAAATACCAGCACAGGGTTTGTTGACTGAATGAATTTAACAAAAATAATTGCATAGTAAATATATTGGTTTCTCTGATCAGTTACTTTCTGCAAATTATTGGAACAAATTGGAAACAGTGGGATAACATCCTTGGATGAATAAGCAACTGAGGGGCTAGTTGGGCCAAATGGCCTCCTCTCATTTTGAACCTTTCTTATGTTAGGTTACATATATGTAGCTACTGTACGGCTTCAATTTTGGAAAAGATTGGTACTTATAAATCTTTCAAAATATTCAAATACTTAATATTTATCAGGCAATGCACACATACTGTACATTCCCCAGGTGTGCAACTTTACCAATAAAATTCAGAACGTCTGGTTACAGTACTTAAATCTATGCCCCATCTGCATGATGGATACATACTGCGAAGGGTAATAAAGGTAAAAAGGAGTGGGGATTGCTATTTTAAAACACAAAATTTGACTATACCAAATAACTTAATTTAGAGAATTACCCCTTAACAGCCTAGCACTGGAAGAGTAGATCACTTGCTGTATATTTCTGGAAGACAGCAAGCACAACCCACTACTGTGGCAGACCAGGTCAGGAGAGACTGATATTACAGCTGATCTGTCTTTTACAAACTAAAATCACTTGAATACATCAACACGTTGGGTGAATATTACAGTAGTTATCTGAATAACAGATGAAGATGAAGACATGGGTTTCATTAGAAATGTTTGGTACATAAAAGCCGCAAGGTGTTAGGTGGCAGATGGAGTTGAAATAGAAAACTATTATATTTTTCACTGTTATTCTGTGAAAATCCTTTACTTCAAGCACTGAGAGTTTTTTATGTGTTCAGATCCCTGTAGGCACCTAATTTTGGTTGGGGCCTGTCACACGTCACATCCTGGTATCCCATACATCCTTGCTTTGCCAGGCACCTGTAAGCTTTGATTTTCAGTGAGGGCTGCATCATTCAATCAACTGATGCCAACTTTGCTGTGGACACTGTAGAAACATCAGGGTACATGAGACACAGGTGAATGCGAGATTGCACTCCTCATCCATCATTTGCCTCTACAGTCACAGCAGTAAATCTGACTAACAAAAGATCCTTTCAAATTGAGATGACAGAAGAATAAATTGTGGTTCTAAATAAAATAAAAGAAATCAAAGTAAACAAATGAGCTGAGCCTGGACAGTGACTTGAATTGAGTCTCTTAAGACCTCTCTGTATCTCCATGACTTTATTTATGCCAAAAATAAAGATAAGACTTTCACATAAGCTTTAATAACCCATCACTGGTATTCATTTTCATCTTTTTTTTGCAGTTTATCTTGCAAATGAAAAGAAATACAAGAGCAGGTATAGAGGGTATTTATAACCAATTCATGTATTTCAGGAAGGGGAATGCAGTTTACTGTGTGAGTGACTCCCCAGCTGAAGGCACAAACTGTGTTCACAAAAAAACACATTTAAAGAGACCACTGACTGACCTTTTAAAACAAATCTTATAACAGGCAAGACGCAAAGGCATATATAAACAGGTCTTTTAGTATTTCTAATTATAAAAGAAAGCCTAAAAATAAAATAGCACAATATATTCTAACAAATAAGTAAATAAACTGTCAGACACGTCTCTTGCTAAACACGTGATTACACTAAAAAGCTGACACTGGAAACTACTGATGTTGCTCTATCGTTAAAAATGCAGTATATAAACCAAATGAATAGTTTTTCAAACATCAAAGAGCTTTAATTTGGTAGAATGTTGTAAAAAATCACAGAACAGTCAAGCATTGTTTTTTCATTTTTTAATAATTTCTTCATGCCTTATTACACTGTTGCCTCTTTCGTTGCACTAAAAATCCAAATAATGGCACACCTGCCTTAGGCTGCCTACCCATTTCGATACCTAAAGCTTTCTTTAATTTCAATTTCATTTATTTAATAAATTATAATTTAGCATGATTTACACTCTATATTAAAATTGAAAACTGGGCCTCACTATTCCCTATAAGCTACTTATTTCTAACATTATGATATCATATTGAGGATCATAATGCACAACCAAAACAGCGCTGTATTAACATACTAGCATGCACAGCTACTTTCAGGAATTATGCAACTGCCATTTTGATTCCTTAACATCCACAGGTAACAAAGTTATAATCATGCAATCAGCTACACAATAGAAATGTCTGTAGAGCATCATTTAGAGAAGGGTTTGAATCTAACATGCCATTAGGCACGTAGCCAAAAAGGAGAGGATAGCTGCTTTAGTAATGAGTCTTTTGGCCTATGCATTTATCCAAAGAGAGACCATACAAAACAGAAAGGCGATGAACTGAAAAACTTATGTTTCCAACAAACAGATCTGGATTACGTCTTGTAAGAAGCACAGGGCACAAACAGATTTAGTACCTTGTTCATTGAGCCAGTAACAGAGACAGATCACAAACTACTAGACTCTCAGGTTTCAAAGAATCCAAATCTTAATCTTGGAAAGAAGGTCACTCACAATGACAATGAATTTCTTTCTGTGTAAACACACGAAAGAAGGATGTGAATTTCAACAGGGTCCTACCTTGGTAATAAGGATGCGATATGTCTCCAGCAGGCCTTGGTTATTGTGGCACCCAGCCAACAACTGCCACACTTCAGCCCTGAGTGCTTCCGGGATTCCAGGCTTCACCAGTGTTGACAATCCCTTTGGTCGAACTCCCAGGTTCCCATGCCTACCAGTAAAAGCTCAACTGGTGAGTTTGCCAACCCATTTCACAAGGGGAAAAACATCAAAAGTCGTATTTTTCAATCCTTTTTTAATGTGTGCCATTTGGATTATTGACTTATTGACTTGCACAAGAGACATGGATGCAACAACTTACAAAACTATATAACATATTACATTACACAAAACTATATAACACATCGTGATACAACAGATTATGGCCAGCAGCCCAACTCACAACTGGCAACCCACTGAAGCTAAGCAGGTGTGAGCCTGGTCAGTACCTGGATGGGAGACCTCCTGGGAAAAACTAAGGTTGCTGCTGGAAGTGAGGCCAGCAGGGGGCGTTCACCCTGCGGTCCATGTGGGTCCTAATGCCCCAGTATAGTGACGGGGACACTATAGTGTAAGCAGGTGCCGTCCTTCGGATGAGACGTAAAACCGAGGTCATGACTCTCTGTGGTCATTAAAAATACCAGGGCGTTTCTCGAAAAGAGTAGGGGTTTAACCCCGGCATCCTGGCCAAATTTCCCATTGGCCTCCTAGTAATCCCCATCTATGAATTGGCTACATTACTCTGCTCTCCACCCCACTGATAGCTGATGTGTGGTGAGCATTCTGGCGCACTATGGCTGCCGTCGCATCATCCAGGTTGATGCTGCACATTGGTGGTGGTGGAGGGGAGTCCCCATTACCTGTAAAGCGCTTTGAGTGGAGTGTCCAGAAAAGCACTATATAAGTGTAAACAATTATTATTATTATTATTATTATTATTTCACTATTGGGCCCTAAAGCCCAGCTTACTCTAGATTACAGTGACACTTTTAATAGTCTGAGAGCCTGTGTCCTGATAAACCAATTTTCTTAGTATAACAATGTATCACTAAAATAGAAGAAAAAGTTTTAAGACTTTAAGAGGTTTCCACAGTACAGGAAATGTTTGAAATGTACTTCAAAATGTTTGAAAATAAATAACACATCAAGCTCTCTTGAGCATTATTTCTCTTGAAATAATGCTCAGGTTACCTAGACCGACTCTGGTACACAGTCTGGTAAGAAAAAGTCACAGCTGTGGAGATTGTAAATGCTGAGGGGGAAGACAAAAGGAGTCTATTGTTCCTTCCACTATTTTCCTTCCTTTTTGGACTCTTTCAGTGTCACACCCACTCACTCCCAAGCACTGGAAGATGCACTCAAGTTACCACAGCAACAGGCATTACCTCAGCTACACTTGTCAATCAGTTGTTGTGACTATGGACTCAGTTCCACTAATTCCAATCAGTTCCACCTGCGTGCAACTAACTTACTACTTGTCAGTAATGCCCAAACATAGGTTAATTAGCTGGACCTTGTGCATGGCCGGAGAGGTGGTTGAACAAAAATCTGAAACAAAGCAAAGGTATCCAAATCGTTTAACAAGAGAGAAGTCTTGGACGTAAAGAGAAGGTCGTTATCAAAAAGGTCGAGAGGGAGCTAGAAATCAGGATTGAAGGTTGAGTAGCTCTAGCTGAGAAAAAGCCTCAATGATGAGCTAAGACGGATTTAGGGGATAGGGTTTAAATAGAAAGTAGCAATCAATTAGTGCTTGAGTATGTGTGGTGCGGAGGGTGCGTGGGTATGTGGTGATGCCTGTATGCTTGCATGCTATTTGTAACACTACCCTGGATATTCAAGAATACTACTACATTTCTGACTATAACTATGGACTATATTTTTTGAATGTTCACTACAGCTGCCTGCTGCCTAACACTTCCCTGTTCATTCAGGTAGAGTGGAGTCAATACATTTAATTCTGTTTTCATGCCATGGTACCTTACTATGCAGGCAGTCTTAATGACCTCTGATAAGAATGACCCAGCCACTCTTGAATGTTTATTCTTTACAATGGTGGATATAATGATTTACAGTGGAGTAAATTAACTTGAATAAATCATTAAGAATACTGTGACACCTTGGCTGGATGGCCTGTGGTTGCCATGTGCATTCCCCTGAGGACTAGGTGGGGCTGCCTGTCTATTCATCTGGCTCCCTTTCAATCAGGGAGCCAATCCTCCAATCAAGCCTCTAATTAAGTACTGCCTTAAAGTTCCAAAACACAGTTGGATCAGTACTCTGATTAGCTACAGATCCAGACATTCAGAATGTATATATAGTATATATAGTGTATATTTACAGATGCAGCCATTCAAAATGGGTGGGGTATTTCGCGGCATACCCCGGTGGGCATGTCGCGGTATCACACGGTGTCACGCAGTATCACGTGGTTAATCGCGCGTCATTTGACGTCATGCCGGAAACTATCCGGCGTCGCCTTGTAAAACCGCCAGGGGGAGCTTAACCTCTCATGTACAGCATTTGAGCCTTTAATTTTGAACTGTGTATTACAGCATGTTAATCATCAGTCATTAAAATGTTGGTATATTTTATGAAAGCAAGATTGCTCAGTTGGACAAAAGTACACAACCTACCTTTATCAGAAATATTTATGCATCAAAGCCTTTACTGAAGATATTACTAATAGTATTAATAATGGATGACTTTGGACAAGCTGTATACTCAAAGTATAATTTCTTTAGCACATTTGTACAAGCACTTGGAATCTGTCCAAGCCATACTTTGTCAGGCATTTTGTTTTACTTCAACGGGCATAAAAACTTCCTTGCTTTTAACAGGGCGTTTCATAATTTCTAACTACAAAAATGATTTAAAATGCGACACTTATCATTCAACTAGAGCTCAAAATATCACAAGGATCCTCAAGAGCACAGCAAAGAGTGTATTAAAAGACACTTGTATTTATCAACGCTTTCTTTTCCATATACCAGATTTTATGGAACCACTTCAGAGGGGTGTCAGCCAGTCAGATTCCAGGAATCGGCACTTTAAAGGAAAAATACACACCGGTATTCCATTTCTCCCTAACGATTTTAAGCATCGAAGTATTTAACTAGCATGTGAAATAGCGGGTGAAAAAGTGGTAGTTTTAAGCTTTTCTGCTAATATAATATGGAATCGCGTATCTAAAGAATTTAATAACGGTATTCATGTGCTGCGACAGGGCTGTGTAGAACTGTTTCGCCTGCCTGTTCATGCGAGCTGTCTTGTAGCCGACTGGTCTATGTGCGTGACTACCAACTGGCAGGTTGTGTGTCCGAATCCAGCTGGTGCTGGACTTTTCTTTTAACAAACATTTCTTCGAAAAAATAGAATAGCGATATTATGGACAATCAATTGACTTTTATATTTCAAAATATCGCAACATGATCGATTCTAAGTCATTTTTGACAACGGTCCCTGCTTCTGCTTCCTGCTTCTATTGTGTGTGTGTGTGCAACAGAGTAAATTTTTATAGAGAAATGGAGGCTGGACAGTATGCGTTACAATATAAACATTTATATTGATTTAAATCGTGTTCTGATTTAAATCGCAAACACGTGTTTAATTATATGTGTTTTTTAATCATAATCAGGATAATGCAACATAAATTGATATAGTATCTTTGTCTTCTAAGTATCTTAATAAACTTTCAGCATAGCTTTCTACCCGTCAAGATTTATATTTCTTGGGATTTTGGGATCAAACGTGGAAGGATTAGATTATAATCGTTTTTATTTGTCAAATACGTGATTGTATTTCTGAATGTTATGTGACACCTACAGTAGTTCACTGCTTTAAATACATCGAATTAAGAAAGTTATGTGTAGCACTTTAGATCTTTTTTCTGAACCAGGGAAAATCTGATCATGTTTCTCTATAACAATAATAAAAAACTTTATTTTACATATCGCCTTTAAAAGTGGCATCTCAAAGCAATACAGTAGATCGAAAAACAGTTAAAAGGGACCAAATTAAATACCAGACAATCGCAAACACGTTTTCAATAAAATTATTTTATTCCTTCAGCAGTTTGTGAGAGGGACATCCAGCAGGGAGAGACACACACACCGGTTTTCATTGCCAAAATTGTTTTTTTTCAATTCCTCTTGTCTAACAGGAATGTTTTGTTTGTGGACAGACTGTTAGACAAGAGGAAAAGACCGCCTCCTCCTACGAAGCATTAATCGCGTATCTAAGGAAAATTGCAGTATACCTTTGTTCATGCACATCATTATACAGTACAGTATCTCAATTTGTATTTCGATAAAAAAAATCGTTTGCTCAGCCACTACTGTTGTTATTGTTTTTATCCTGTAAAGCGTTTCCTTTTTCTGCGTTTTCCATTTCCTTTTTCTGATCACTCGCTTTCTGGATACACATCTCACCTGTCCTGTTCTTTGTTTTCCTGGTTTGCTGATTATGCCTGCTGCAGTCCACTCCTACCCTCACACCTAAAGAATACTATTTTAAATTTCTTGGCGCAGTTCATTAACCCTTGTATGTGCTGTCCGCGCCCAAAATGCAATTAAAAAAAAGTCAAAAACCGCGCTCAAAATCCAATTTAGAGCTTAATAAGATACACTCCACAGGCAAAATTAAAGACGATTAAAATCTGTAATCTTTCCACTTGTACTGTGAGTCATCGGACAGTTTCTGCTTTGTGTAAGGATGGTGAGAAAGCTGTGCTCAATGTATTTAAGGGACTTAAAAGTAAAAGGAGATGCTTCATATTGCTTGACTAATTTTAAAAACCAAGTTATAAATGCAGACGCTCCCTCGGTGTCGCGCCGGGTGTAAATATCAAAGTATACATTCCCAACAAGAATTGTACCCATCTGTCATGCAAATAAAACACCTTGAATTGAATTGAATTGAGGGAGAGAGGGGGGTAGTGGGACAGAGATACTGTAGACAGACTCAAGGCAAATAAGATACTTATGGGTACGCAGGCATTCACGACAGCAACATACGAAACGTTTGCACGTACTGTATAGTTAAGTTATTACTTGGTTTTCAAAGTGCAACGAAATACAATATTGTTGTTGCTGCTGTTCTGGTTGTTTTTATCCCGTAAAGCGTTTTGAGAAGCCACCTTTAAAGGCGATATATACTGTAAAACCGCTGATTCTTATGGAATGTGTTCCGCAGGAGATTCAAATTTTTATTTATTTATTTTTTAATCGCGTATCTTAGGAAATCTCAGTATAACTTTGTTCATGAACAGTGGCATGTTACATTATCATTCGTTTTTTTAACAAGGCTCGCCAGCTAATGTGAATCGAAACCTGTCTTGCTAGCTTTTAAAGTCGTGCATGTGTAAACTGTACTAGAGGGCATGCAAGTTACTCTGCCCCTTTCAGCTGCAGGGAGTCCCTCTGCTGCAACACACAGCAGACAGAACGGGAGACTATTGCCTTTCATATCTGACACCAGTGAAGTAAAAGGGGTGTATAAAGGGGTGATTTCAGACCACATTTTAGTTACTTTATTTTGTTTACTTTTAACATTTCTGTAATTTACAGTAGATGTCACAATAGAAGCCCGAAACCTATTATACTCAGTCTAGCCTTGGATCCTCTGAGTCCCATGACTCAGTCTTGTCTTCTTTCCTAGAATAAAACCAGTTAAGTCTTGTGTACTATGCAATTTATATTTTCCGATTCCATGCATTCCCTTAATGTTTAGAGTTTACTATATTCTCCAGACTCAAACACATAAGTACTAATAGCTCCGTCCCTTTAGGAGACTCTTTGCAGTACTGTGTCCCACTACCCCCATGAATTCTTTAGGTTGGGTCTAATATTTTCCAGTAATATACAGAATGGGATACAAAATGCTGTCAGGCAGGTAACAGAAAAGAGAAAAATATAAATATTTCCATTTTACAGACGTTCACACATTTATAACATTTTGGCTCAATAAAAAGCTAACCCAATAATTAAATGTGATAAAGTATAGTTTGGATGTTTATACATTCATGTTAATCGTATTCTTGATTTATTTCAATTAGTGTTCATGTTTCATTTGCTAACTTAGAGCATATTGTGCAATGAAGAATAAAATAGCTGCATGACAAGTGACTTCCTTCTCTCAGTGGAAATTAAAAGGTAGCCTGATAAATTATAAGACAGTAAGAAAGGTTCCAATCAGGAGGAGACAATTCTTTCCATTTTTTTTGTTTGATTGCTGGTAGCAAACTGATCTGAGGATCTACTCCAGCTCTTTCTCTTTTTATCATACAGTAAATTTTATTTTCTTGCTTTCTGAAACACAATATAACAAAAAATAACCTCACAAACTCAAAGAAAAAATCCTTGCTCCCCCCCCTCCCCTTGGCAGTACTTCCTCCCATGCTTTTAACTAAGGGCATCTAAAATACTGTCAAACAGCTACAATGGTATCTCTGTACAAGGCTTTGACTGTGTCAATCACAGCACCTACCGTTCCCTTACCAGCAACAACATGGATTCTAACACTCAGACATTAAAAAAAGTCAGGCCAAGAGAGAAAATACCGAGCTTTACAACATGCGGTACCAGTAACATTTTACCCACAGTAGACTCACCAACCAGATGTGTTTCAGTTTCTGTGATAAGCCTAGATTAATCATATCCTCTCCTCTAGTAGGAGCACCAAGTGTAAACATGTAACGCCCCTATTAAAAATAATGGCAAAACAGAAGTTCACTCTTTCTAGAACATACCTTCCTATGGACACTCCTAAAATGTATAAAATAGTGTCCACAGCATCTCATAATAGAGGCAAATGGGGAACTACAAACTCATTTCATACAATGCCATCCATGAGGGGTTAAATACACCCTGAGAGAAATTAATTTCTGGATAATTCAACGGCTGTGATTTCTGGAATATGTATTATCCCAAATATTTTCAAAAGAAATTGAATCATTTCAATGAATCTGTGCCATTCAAGTACCTGCTCCAGACAGTAACCACTGCTAAGGGTTTATATGAAGCTTGCATTAAAAGACTTTAAAAAAATGTCATGTTCCCATAAAAAAGTCATGCCTTGGAGTATAGACCCCCAAAGGAATGCCATAGACTCAAACTGCAAAATAAACACATACAGAAAGAAAGTATTTGTATTGTAATTGCAAATCCTGGTATGAGTGATTGGTATGACTTTCCTCATTACAAATCTCTTATTAGAATTTAAATTTCTCTGTAACTCCAGGTCAGAACAGAGAAAATGTAACTGCCTTAAGGAGTTTACGATTATGAAAAATAGAAGGATAAGCATGATACGTATGTCTTCTGTCATTTTCTAAGTCATGTTACTGAGCACCAAATCTTATTGAGAATATGAATCCATTTAAGGTTTATACCATTAAAGTAAAGGTTTATTCCATGCTGAAAATGTTTGTACCAGACTTTTTTGAGGCCTGTTTAATTGTGTCTGAAGTCTGATGTTGTAAATTTTATTGTTAAAAAGATCCATGAAAATGTCACTACTAAAGTTAGCTGGTACTGTTGGTATTGTAAGTGGCAAGTAGAGCTCATATTTTAGATTTTGTGTAGTTGCTAGCGTTGAACTGTGTGTTGGATGCACATGAATTGAAGGAATGGGCAAACATAGCTGATGCGGATCCACAGAGCCAGCATATTAAGATGTTTATAATTAGAGACAATTTGTTTAAATAACTAGGTATGGATACTGATGTGCAAGAGAGGTGGAAAGGCTGTTTCCTTAAGCCAGCACTATAAAATGTTTTATTCTCAGTGAGATGCTGCCATTTCATAGTGGGTTTCTAACACTGTGTATAGTTCCATCCACACAGTGCCTTTACTTCCATCCATTTCTAATCTCTTTATCCAGTACAGAGGATTTGGAGCCTATCCCAGTAAGCGACGGACACAAGGCAGAATACACCCTGGACATAGCGCCAGTCCATCACAGGACAGACAGACACAAACACACACACACCAGGGCCAGTTTAAATCTAACCTCAGAACCTTTCTTTTCAGAAGACTTAGTGTCTGTATCTGCTTCATTTTCTAATTTTGGTAGCACCTCTAACTGCTTGTCTTTCTTATATGCATTTACTTTGTAATCTGTGGTCCTTTTATCTGTTTTTACATCTACTGTATTGCTTTGAGATGCCACCTTTAATGGTGATATATCAAATAAAGTTTTTTATTATTGTTATAGGGAAACATGATCAGATTTTCCCTGGTTCAGAAAAAAAGATCTAAAGTATACTAGTTTGTCACTCTTCTCATTCCCTTTGCTAAATGACTTGTCATACTAATCTGATCAATCTAACTGCCAGTTTTCTGTGCTTTCTCTATCCTGCTAGATTTGCAATTATTCTGAAAATTTTCATCTTGAAATAACTCATTTCTAAATACCTTTTTCACTGTTAACATCTTGCAGCAACTCTGCGACAAAATATACACTCTGACAGTTCATCCTGCTACCAACATTAAATAAAACAAATCTTAAGATTTCTATATTTATGTCTTTATTTAGTGGTTTCATTAGTGACAAAGGCTAAACTTTCTTGGAAAAATGTCTTTTATGTGTTGCGGAAAAAACTGACTTGCTTTAACAAAATATGTTTACAAATCCTTTCACCTGGAATTTTCGTAGTTAGAAATTATGGAACGCTCTGTTAAAAGCAAGGGAGTTTTTATGTCCGTTGCAGTTCTTTTGCAACATGAATATAATTATATCTTTATTAATTTCTTGAGATACGCGATTCCATATTATATTCCCTTTTAATCAAATTCTAAAAGTATGCTTGTTGACTCCGGTATCGCGTTAAAGACTTCGATGCTTAAAATGTTTAGGGAGAAATGGAATACTGGTGTGTATGTTTTCTACCGAGACCAGTCATATACTGTATGTTTAAGTTCCAAAATTAATATCGTTTATGGACTTCACACGCGTTGCAGTATGCTCCTATTCTTTTTATGCTCAGGCACTAAGATCTCCCTTCTGCTTTGTGTAAGGATGGTATCAAAAGCAATCTTAAGTGGTGAGAAAGCTGTGCTCAATGTATTTAAGGGACTTAAAAGTAAAAGGAGATGCTTCATATTGCTTGACTAATTTTAAAAACTAAGTTATAAATGCAGACGCTCCCTCGGTGCGCCGGCTCTTACACAGTGCCTGTCTGCCGTAAGCGTTACAATATACATACCCAACACTGCTTGTACCCATCTGTCATGCAAATAAAACACCTTGAATTGAATTGAATTGAGGGGAGAGGGGGGGAATACTAAAGCCAATACTGGCTCAATACCCTCAATGGGCTTTGACGTGCTAATGCATTGGTTTAACAGTCCGGGTGTGGCAGGCTTCCAATGTCAACTCGACTCGATTGGAAGACAATGAACGTATTTTAGCCCTAAATGAATTAATAGCAAACATGGTTTACATAAAATACATTTTTCCAAGAAAGTTTATAATAATACGATCTATAGTTGAAATCTGAGCCTACTTTAAAAATAAAGGAAAAGCATTTTCAGAGAGCAATCACGCTGTGTTTATGTAGAAAAGGCGATTAGGTTTATGAGCAATCTAATTACCTATTCGCTTAAAACGCTATATAAAATAAAGTTTATTTAGAGATGAAAGATCAGTGTCGCAGTTTAAATAATGGGAGTCAGGAAACTAACACACAGCGCCACCGGATTTAATAACGCAATAAAAACGCTATAAAATAATGTGACTAGGCACAGAAAAAGTTTACAGCACAGTACAATAATAAATGCTGACCATGACTTTAGAAGCATAAATTACCTTACACTCAATTTAAACACAAGCTGTCTTTCTGTATTAACCTCTAAGCTGGTTCATACAGAAAATGTAGAAATGCATTAGCCTGATTATGATTAAAAAACACATATAATTAAACACGCGTTTGCGATTTAAATCAGAACACGACTTAAATCAATATAAATGTTTATATTGTAACGCATACTGTCCAGCCTCCATTTCTCTATAAAAATTTACTCTGTTGCACACACACACACAATAGAAGCAGGAACCGCTGTCAGAAGGGAAGATATGTTCAAAATATCGCAAATATCGATCATGTTGCGATATTTTGAAATATAAAAGTCAATTGATTGTCCATAATATCGCTATTCTATTTTTTCGAAGAAATGTTTGTTAAAAGAAAAGTCCAGCACCAGCTGGATTCGAACACACAACCTGCCAGTTGGTAGTCACGCACCTAGACCAGTCGGCTACAAGACAGCTCGCATGAACAGGCAGGCGAAACAGCCCTACACAGCCCTGTCGCAGCACACGAATACCGTTATTAAATTCTTTAGATACGCGATTCCATATTATATTCCCTTTTAATCAAATTCTAAAAGTATGCTTGTTGACTCCGGTATCACGTTAGTTAAAGACTTCGAAGCTTACAATGTTTAGGGAGAAATGGAATACTGGTGTGTATTTTTTTTCTTTAAAGTACCAAGACCAGCTATATACTGTATGTTTATGTTCCAAAATTAATATCGTTTATGGCCTTCACACGCGTTACAGTATGCTCCTATTCTTTTTATGCTCAGCTACTAAGATTTCCCTTCAGTGGTAAAATTCAATATCTACAACGGGCACAGTAAAGACGTTTACAGTAAGTCTTTCTACGACAGACCAACGGACCACGAGTGCCCCTGTCGGTCAACCAATCACGCACCGCGGTACCCCGCGTCATCTTACGTCATGATACGCGACACCGCAGCCAATTACCTGCGGTACGTGTCTGTACCGCTCACTTTGAATGGCTGCATCTGTATATAGTAAATCGATCATACTGCACTTGTACATTTGACTTGTATTGTTTCAGAATATCTGTGGATATGACTTAATGTGATTTGCATGTTTGGAACATCCAGAATTTAGTCTTTGTTCACTTATTTGATTAACATGGCTGACATTTTAAAACAACAAAAAGGTATAATAATTAAGTAATATAATAATAAGGCTATAATTATAGTCAGAATGCTGGCCAACGACAAAGAAACATGAACAGGCACTCCATACGATGGAAATGAAGATGCTGCGATGGACCCTCGGCTTGACAAGACTAGACCATGTCATGAATGAAGAGGTGCCAAAAACATTCAAAGTTGCCCCAATCACTGAGAAAATCAGGGAATCGCGCCTGCGATGGCATGGACACGTGCTCCACAGCAAAGACACATCAATGGCAAAGGCTGCTCTCAAATTGAATGGGGAAGGCCGCCGGCCCCGTGGACGACCATTTACGCGCTGGCTGGATCAGCTGAAAGATGACATGCGCCGCGCAAAAGTCATCTGCCGAGATGCCGCAGACTGTATGAAGTGGAAAAATCGGTGTAAACAAGCAGACCCCACATAAGTGGGAAAATGCAAAGAAGAAGAAGAAAAATTATAGTCAGCTGTTGGGTCGTGTCTGCTGAACATTTTAGGATCTTACTGGTCCTTATTGATTGTCGAGCACTGATGTATGTAGTTAGGAATGTTATGGAGTGGTAATGCTGGACAGCTGGACAAATATTTTAATTGTATTTATTTCTTCTAGGTTAGTTTATTTCTGTGTAGCCAGTTAGTTGTGTGTAAGATGTTTTTCTGGCATCGCCACTGGGTGAAAATGTGTAACCTAGAATAGGACAGTAGATTGTTTTTATGTGCTTTCCAGCACTGTCCCCCCCCACCCCCGTCCCTGCACTATGTAGTGGCCATAGATTGTTAGTTTAAGATAACAGTGTCTTTCTGTGATCTTTATCTTTCAAGTATGTTTTATAAAACTATTATAAGTACTATTCTTGTAAATAGACTTTGTATTGATATCCAGTTTGTGTCTGTGTGTTCATTACATCCAGCTTATCTGTTGCACCCTTGTGCCTGAGGATGCCATTATAGCGGTTCACCTTAAAGAGCTGGAACTGACTTTGGCAGAGATAGAGCATGGTAAATTGGTGGTTGAGGCAAATAGGGAGGTGCATTTGCATCAGCTTGGCATTGAGGCCCTGAGAGCTGGTGAAATTTCTGCTGCACACCCTACTATTCAGTGGGTTCAACCACTATCAATATAAGTAGACATATTCACTTAGTACCTCCATTAAGGGAATCCAAGGTAGATTTGTGTTTTAGCCCCTTTGAGTGTATTATTGCAGCTTTCTCCTGGACAAAGGATGTTTGGCCTCTGTTGTTGCAGTGTTGATTTACTGGCAAGGATCAGGGTGTCTGTTCTGTGTTGACTTTACAGGAAGGGCTGAAGACAGTATTGCATCCCTATGAATTAGACCCTGAGGCATACTGTCAAAGGTTTTAAAATCATAAAAAAATATGTAAATCAAACCTTTCTTGAGTTTGCACAAGAGAAGTCACGTGACAAATTTAAAGAACTAATGTTGCTTGAAGAATTCAAAAACTCTGTCTGACTGTATTGTGATGAACAGAAAGTTACCTTGCTCTCACAAGAGGCTGTTAGCAGATTAGTGTGTGTTCACGTACAGTATAAGAATTGTTTACTACTTCTGTTTGACCTTCCTCTCAGGGAAATGATAAAAACTGTTCCGACATCTACTGCAATCAGAACTCAAGGTCTGTTTCTTTGCGCACTAATGAAAAACAAGAGTTTTTTTACTGCCATAGAACAGACCATTTGATTGCTGATTATCTTATTTTAAAGCATAGACAACAAAGTTCCAAAAGTGTTGCTTTGATTCAGACATCTCCTCATGTGTTTGAATGTAATGTAGAACAAGACATCAGTGAGAGGTATGATCCATTTATTTTAAATGGATTTGTATCAATAACTGGTTTATAAAAATTTTGAGATATACAGATCCAGCCATTCAAAATGCACGGAGCACGCTGCCTTAAAACGCGGTAGGCGTGGCGCGTCACAACACATCATACCACATGTTATGATAATAGTATCAGGAATCACCTTGTAAAACCACCAGGTGGAGCTAATAAAGCTTAACCTCTCATGTACAGCATTTGAGCTGTCGCCAGAAAACACCCAGTTTTGAATCTCAGACACTGCTGAGGGACAATCTTTTTCCAATTAAGAATTTAAGTTGTATACTCTTTAGACTTTTAATAATTTTAAACAGTGTATTACGGCATGTTAATCATTAAACATTTAAAAGTCAGTATATTTTATAAAAGCAAGATTGCTCAGTTTGACAAAAGTATACAACCTTCCACCTTCATCATAAATATCTTAATTAGGCATAAATATTTTATTCATCCAAGTCTTTAAGGAAGATATTACTAATAGTTTTAATAATGAATTACCTTGGACAGGCTGTAAGCTCAAAGTATAACTGTGGTCCACTTTCAGTTTAACTGTTGCGACACGAAAATACTTTATTTTTTCATTGACAAAAAGTAACACCACATTCGTTTAAACGGATTGTTTTGTTGCTGCACAGACTGTTAAACCCGAGGAAAAGAGCGCCTCTTTCTTCGAAGCATTTCGTTGATTCGATCATACAAAATAAGTTTTGAGAATCTCCGATTCACCATGCCTATAATGGTTTCCCAGAGATTGCTCATAAACTATATTAATTTAGGAACTTAAACATATTATGTAAACTGTATATGGCTGGTATTTGTAGTTCCTAAACATTTTAAACATTAAAGTATTTCATTCGGTTACATACTGTGGTTATTTTGGAAAAGTTTGTATGTGCTCTTTCTAATTATATTATGTTTAGATACCTTGTAAAAAGTTATGTTTTAACCATTTCTGTGAATACTTATGCTCGTTATCGCAGTAAAAAATGCATAATTTTTAGAATTTGATTAATATGGAATATAATATGGAATCGCATATCTAAAGAAATCAATAATGATATAATTATATTCAGATACTGTAGCTCAAATTATCACAGTAGTACACTTTCTTTGGAAATGTCTGCATCAGTTTAACTCATTCCCATGTGATTATGTGTGTGGCGTAATGGCTTAAGCGTGTGCCTTGCATGCCTGAGGTTGGGGGTTTGAACCCAGCTTGTCACCATGAGATATCTTTTAACAAATCAAAATTTCTTTGAAAAACTAAAATAGCACGTTATGGACATTATATTGACATTTTTGATATTTCTAAATATCACAACATGTTCGAAGCTAAGTGATTTATTAATAACAACGAATAATTTCACACTGCTACTGTACTGGCACTACAGTATAGCTTGTGGTAAATATATTTGTCCTGCATCAAAGTTTAACTCATTCAGAGAGTCTGCTGAGCTTCTTGGCATACTTAAAACAGCATAATTTGATGATGAACAAGATATACCCCATTTTACCACATGACAACACCACTCAGTTTGCCCTATTTTTTATTATCTTCAGTTCAGAAACAGACCTACCATCTGCTGAGTATTGCTCCCCATGACTCCAGAATCTTCTCAGGGCAATCTTTGGAGACATCACCAGTGCCACTCGAGATCTCACTGTCACTGTCTGAGGAAGAAGGGGAGTGGGGGCAAGTCAGCCAAACCATGGATCAGACACAATAACCAGTGTGGAAAAAAGAAACAACAACTGCAACTATTATTCCTATGAGAATCAGAACAGCTCAATGATGGCATTACAGACTATTCAGGGCAAAATAAAACTAATCAACATTCCTTGGATTAGATAACACCTTTTTCCTTTCTTCTTTTGCTGAAACAGTTGAACTTGCCTTTAGGTGCTGTTTAAAATAAAAATTCAAATACAAAATGCTTAATCTGAAACCAATTATAAAACTGATATTAAACAAAAGGAAATAGAAAAAATAGAAATATGAAACTGAAACTGCGTTAGTGACTTCTAAGTGAAGAACACATAATTAGAATGCCCATTGTGGTTTCAAGAATAAAAAGCTTTTATTCACTGGTGAGAATACAGTCCTCCCCGCACACCCAATTGATTAATGAGTAAGGTTCATTCTTATTCCTACTCCCATATTTAAATTAAGTTCATTAAAAGTTTAAATATTTTCTACTTTAAAAAAAATGAAAAATATCTGCTTCTTATACCAAGATTTTGATCAATATGTTCTCCCCAGTCACAAATTCAGGGAAGATCAAAACAGTAAAACACCATTTCATGAATCCCTTTAAACATACACTTTCATATTGCAAAAGGGTAAACACTTCCAGTCAATGCTATTCAGATATTGTATTTGCTTTTTTGAGTCTGCATTCTTTTTTTGACAGATTTATTCTACAGATTGCTTTTTTAGAAACAATTATTGGACAATATTGGTCATCCTAATAGATAAATCTTTGTATTCTATCTACAATAAATCCTAATAAGAATAGTAAAATCCCACAGGCTATTACCAAAAACTGACAGTACTCAACTTTGCAGAGGATTACCCCTCTTTTACCGGGTATCTCCAGTGCATAATTATATTATGAAAAACCTCAAAAGACCCTAGAAGTTAACAGTAAGAATCCAACATTCTCTCAGCTTTATACATTAAAAATAAAGAATAATTGAATGTATATACCACTTTTCATAATTGGCATTTAGTACATTTATACAATAAATGTATTGTAATATCCAATGCCTGCAGTACACTTCCTCATAGCTCTCTGAATAAATATTATTTGATTATGTAACAAAACTTGTAGATTCAGTCTGAAAATTAATTTTCTGTAGCATATTTTTTATATTTCAGAAGACTAAGTCCAAGAAACCATAAAGCAGTTGTCTTGCCAGGACTGGGAGGAGCTCGCTACCTGCAATTACCCATGACATTTCTATGAGTGTTCGTCTTCCAGTCGAGTCAATAAAGACAAGATTGGACCGTATGTCTGTCCGACCAGCCAATCTTCTAATCAAGCTGGCAATTAACCATCACATTTAAGGCTTGTTTCACCGCTAGACTAGTCTTCTCACACTGACCAACTGTGATCCATCTGGTGATAAGCTCTACTGTATGCTTGAGATTCTCTCACACAGCTACCGAAAACCACCTCAAAAACTGTCTGTCTGTTTCCCTAGGAAGCCCTGTTCTGGGCAGTCCTTCACAACTAGCCTGTCCACCTGCTTACCATCTTCATCAGCTCTCCTAGGAATTGCATGGAGAAGCCCAAAGCCCTGCACTTGGATTTCAGCTGAGGTGTAATAGCAGGATCCAGGATCCAGCAAAATTAGAACACACATCAAAACTTAACCATCCAAAATTCTGGCAGCAATTCTAAAAAAGGACTGGAAATCGAATCTTAGTTGCAATACACATAACATATTACCAACTACAGTGCAATTTCATTGAGCGAGATTATTCAAGGTTTTGTTCACTCTAAACATAAAATTATGTTCTGTATATATTGTACAACACATAACACTTTGAATCTATACTACATATAACCTAAAACATTTTGCTTCAGAATTCAGAGTTGTGTTTTTACATTCTGCACATTTTGTTTAAGCAGTTTAGAGATAATATTCTATCCATCCATTTTCTAACTGCTTCACCTAGTTAAGGGTCATGGGGGGAGCCAGAGCCTATCCTGGCAAGCAAGGACGCAAATCAGTGGATAGCCTGGATGGGATGCCTGTCCATCTCAAGCCACACAGAGACATGCATACACACACCAGGCCAGCATTGTGGGTATCGTGGTTTAAATGCTATTGGCTCATGAACAGCATCCCCCTATCCCAGTGCATAGTGCCACATTAAATAAAACCATGAGAAAAAGAGATTCACAACGCAAAGCTGTGTCAGTCTTCCGTGTAAAGAAATCGGTGTGACCATCATGGATGCTGTTTTTTAAAAGCTGTTGAGTAAAGAATAGGAATTTTCCTGCTGTCGGCAGTATTGTGTATATCGTTGACTCTTACCTGAATGAAAACAGGACATAAAGAAAGGGTTTCAGAAATAAAAAAAAGCTTTATTCCCTGCTTACAGGCTGGATAAATGGAGACTACCTTGAGTTTGTTTCGGTGCTGTTCTGCGTTTCTATGGTCATATACGGGTTGTTCGCACGAACCCATACTGAGCAGTATTTCTTGTATTGTGAACCTATGTACACAGCAGTCCCACAAGTCGTGGTCTTTAAAATATATTTGGTTTGAAGGCTTTATGTGTTTCCTTTGTGAAGATATGGACATAAGAAAATTTGTGCATGATCAAAAAATGGCGTTAAAATGACAAAGTGAAGGCAGTGAAAAAATTCACAATGTACTTTACACACAAAGCAAGTGTTTTCATCACTCTGGGAGCTTTTGCGAAAATGCTACTGGCGTGCCAAAATCGTTTTCTAAGCTAACTTTACCGTGGTCTCAAATCTGTGTTGTACACTGATATAGACGTGGGTAAAGTCATCCCCATTAAACAATGTGCTTATCATGCAAATCCTGCTAAACTAGAAATTAGAGACAAGAAGACTATTATTGGACAATGTTGTGTGGCTCTGGCAGAATTTTTCTGTAAACTGAAGAGTTATTGAGGAGACACGTTATGTATCGCCTCTTTTTACACTTGTAACAACATTCCAATGTTAATGCAACACTGAAGATATTATATATAACCTTTTAAACCTGAAGCTGTCAATTCTACTTCACACCTGCATGTCAAGATCATGGTTTCAAAATAAAAAAAACATCAAACCTTTGATTGGATGAGAACGTCATGATTGTTTCGCAAGGATGCGAAACAATCATCTAGACTGAAGAGATTCAGCTCATTCAACCTCTCCATACTGTATATGTCCCCTGCAAATATATTTTCTTTGGTATGGTGACCAAAAAAGAGCATTGAAGGTAATACTAGAACAGAGGATATTAAGGATAGATTTGATCCACGTTTACGAAAACCTAAGGAGTATAGACGAGTTCAACCTAATAGACTGTGCCACACTCAGTGGTGTAACAAGGATACAAGGTCATAATTAAAAACTTTAATAATGCCTAAAAAATATCCTAAAAAATTAATTTAGGATAGACAATGGGAAACAACTCTGCCTGAGGTCAAGCCTGCAGCAAGGACCTCGTGAACTGCTAGCAAACCACCGTGGATGCCCGCCTGATCAACGGAGCATACAGTTGGGATTTTGTTGACAACTGGATACTTTTATCCAGAAGTTGTTGCTATGCCGGAAGCAAACCAAATTTCTTCCCCCTAAAGAGTGACTTGCTTTTACCAATGCAGTCACTCCCTGTGCACAGAGTGTTTCCTAGTTCAGCTCAAGGCTAAGTAGCCAGTCCCTGGAGAGCAACCACTGCCAGCAGGAAACAGCAGAAAGTTCTCCTTCCTTCTCCCCACAACGAGCTGCACCAGGATTAATTGGCCCGAGCCAGCAGAACACCGATTGGATCAACAGAGTGCATTTACTTATGAGTATCTAATGTAGAATCTGTATTATTGAGACTGATTAACAAGATCCTATAGCGAATTGGTATACTAAATGCATATTCCTTGTTTTGTATCTCTTGTTATATATTCTATATATAACTTGGTAACACTCTATATCTGCCATCTGTATCCAGGTAGACTGTTATATGTTTTTATATGCACAATTGTATGTATTAATAAATGTATTTAGTGTATTTGAATCCATGTGTGTGTATTGCTGATTGTTCTGACGACTGATAGCCATAAAAAAAACTTTAATGTTGTAATTTAATGTTGTCCCAGTCCATTCACATAACTCCTACAGATAAGACTACTGACTTCTGAAGTACGTTCATGGAATAGCTATGTGTATAAACCTACCTTCCTCAGTCTCCTCCTCTTCAGTTGGGGAAATCGGAGTTCCCTGTCCCCCAGTGGGGCTCTGTGGAGTCTGGTTTCTATGTGTTTGTCTCTTCAGGCTCAACACCTCATAGATCATATCCCCTAAACTCTGGCTGCTTTTTTCATTGTCCTGGCAAAACAAATAGAGAAAAAAAAAAATAAGAAAGAAGAGTAAAGAATAAACTGGTGTAAAGAAGTGTTTGCTCCACAACTGTATCATACTGCGTACAGTACTTAGATTTTTCCCTTCAGCGCTTTCACATAAATATTAGCTCTATTTGGTGGAAACGCTGACACTTTAACACTACTTTAAGATAAAACAACACATGTTCAGTATTCATCACATTATGTAAGAATAATACAATTTTCAGTTTCACGCAAAAACAAACATGCATGTTTTTTATGCGTATACAGCATTCAGTCTTAAAAAAATATTAATGACTATATCCATTTTTAAATTATAAAATTTAAAATATTTTTTTTTCTTTTTATTCCTAGCAGTTGATATAATTTTATCAGTTCTATACTGTATTATTACATTAGTAGTTTCAATAATCAAAGTTGAAGTTGTTAGAAACAGTTTATTTATATGGCCTTTATTTTGCCATATACAATTTCTTGTATTAGGAATTTGTCTTTTCGCATACCCAAATTTGCTCTCCATGAGACACACAGAAAGGGAGAAAAGCTTGGGGTCAGAACGCAGTGTCACCCATTTATACGGCACCCCTGGAGCAGTTGGGGTTAAGGGCCTTGCTCAGGGGCCCAACAAAGTAGGATTCCTCTGCTGGCCGAGAGATACGAACCAGCAACCTTCCAGCCACACGCGCAGATCATAGAGCCACCGCACTGCCCCAAAATTATTTATGTATATTAGAAATAAACAAGAACAAAATTTCAGTTGTGGCGTGTTTCCGAATGTCATTACCAATATTAATTTATGGATTTAAATATATTATATTTATATGCAAAGGAACATGTAAAGGTTTATTCCATGCTGAAGAGAGAGGAAAAGAAACAACTGTGGCTGTGGAGTTCAGCTGTGGAATAAAACTTTACTTATTCCTTTGCAGCCTATGCATGCTGACGCAGCTACCTTCTTGAACTAATACATTTATATAGCTAAAAGTAGGACCATATTCCACTTCCACTCGTTCACTTGTGGTTATTGTGGAAACATTTTTTCCTGTCCGTTTTATTTATATAGCTGATAGTACCATATTCCACTTTCTTCAGAAACATCTGGATCAATTTCTTTGACTCGTTCACTTGTGTTATTTTGGGAATATTTTGACGTGTCCATTTTAACTATGTTATCAAGTGAAACTTTGGTAAAATAAAGTTAAAAATAAAAATAAAATAGAAAATAATATGTACACTACATTGACATTTGTATTATTTTTTATATATCATAACATTTTAGATATTAAAATGATATTAATACATTAAAAACATTAATAAATGTGAATGAGTCAGGAAACGAATACTGTCGATGGCGGGAGTAAAAAGCAGGTTTACAGTAAGACTTCAAATTAAATTGCATATATACTGTATATACTTTAAATCATTACAATCTAGAATAACAAATTGGTACTAATAAGACTGAAAACTGAACTATAATAGCGTCTATGAACATTATTAACAATATTAATTTATTAATAAACAATTTCAAAATCCTTGTATTTTTTTCAGGGTGATCTGTCCTTGTTTTCACAACTTTCACTCATTTAAGTGCCCATTTTTGAGACGCAATGTTTCAGATATCAATAACTTTGCAAGCAAAATACACAGAACCTTTAAACAACAGGCATTTTCAAGATCACAATTTGTGAAATTATTCACAACTTTTATTTAAACAACATCTAGATTGCATCTGGTTGTAGCTGTAGAAACCTTAGCTTTTTTGTGCAGGCACAGGCTGTCGGCTGGGTAGAAGAATGCTTCTTCGTTTCCTACACTGGCTGTCCCTGACCTCTACAAGCGATACATTGATGACTGCGTCGGTTCCGCCACATACTCGACCAGCTTGAGCACTTTCTGCATCATTTCACCAACTTCCACCCATCCAGCAAATATACAGTTAACATACAATATCTTCCGCTACTCTTCTGTTTCTAGACATTAACTTCTCCATTAATTACCCCCGACTCTCTACTTTGGTCCATTACAAACCCACAGATTCACACAGCTATCTCCTGTATAGCTCATTTCACCCCAAACACACTAAAAACTCTCTCCCTTTTTCACAGTTCCTTCAGCTATGATGATTATGCAACAACAACACCAAGCCCTCAAAATGTACTCCTTTTCCATCAACAGAGGATACCCTAGCAGTGTTATTGACAGGGCCCTTGCCTGAATCAAAAACACCCCTTGGACCATCAACTCAATCAGGAACTCCCCCTGTAATAACCGCATTCCTTTGGTGCTTCCCTATCACCCAAACACACTTCCTATCCCCAGGACTATTAACGACAACTTTTCCATCCTACAGGATGATCCCTATTTTCTGACCGCCCCATCATCTCATACTGCCAACCACCTAATCTGCATAACCTTGTTCACAGCTCCCTTGAACGCCCTCAGCAACCATCCACACCAGGCACGTTCCCTTCCGACAGAGCTCGCTGTATCACCTGCAAGTACACATCTAACACCACACTCATTCAAGGCCCCACAGGACAATTCTGGATCACCCAGATGGCATCTTGTATCTCCAGCAACCTTATTTACTGTATCTCTTGTAGTAAATGCCCAGCCATCTACATTGGAGAAACATGAAGGAGACTCGGAGACTACTTCAGAGAGCATGTAAGGGCTGTGAAGATTAAAGATCTCTCCAAGCCCATTGTTTCTCATTTCACCTCTGACGGCCATGACCACTCTAATCTCTCTGTCTGTGTTCTCAAAGACAGTTTTCCGAACTCATACATACCAGTTACATATGGCAATAAAGTTCAAGTTCAAGAATCGTTGTGTAAGCTGTAAATTTTTTAACTTTTTAATTAAACATTTTAAACAGTTTAATTTTGCAAACACAAAACGCATTTCGTTCAGATACAGTACAATCACATTCTCCTGTCTTCCCGTGGTGTGAAGCAAATTAGCAGGTGGCACTGCCCACTGAGCTCAGTCAGAGAAGAGGCGGCGCCATAAGGAGACTGTTCTGCAGCTTGCAGTGTTTATGGCACTGAGCATGTCTGCTTTTAAAACTTAATAATGGAATGTAAATAATTTCTTTTAACTTGAAATCTTTTAATTATTGTTAACCATAGCTTTCACACCAGTTAGTTTTATATTTGAAACCATTGTTAAACAAATCAGAGGCTTATTGTACTTTCTAATTACATTACACATGGAAAGATTATACATTTCAATCATTTTTATTTTTTAAAATTAATTTTAGAAAAGTTACATCTACACAAGTATCACAGACTATTTTTGACTAGTTGTATTTCAAACTTTTATGTCACAGTTCAATATTTTATATACATCTAAATAAAGTCAGGCGTCAGGTGCATAAACTATTAGTAATCAATAATTAGTATTAAAATTCACACTGTGATAAATTGTTGATTTCCACATCTTGTAAAAACATTTATTTGGAAGACTGTGTTCAAACACGTAAAATCTGACTATCAAAAAATCAGGGTTCACTTTTTTTCTGTCTCTCCCTACTCTTACCCACTGCGATTCGGACACAGAATGGTTAGAAATGGGAACAGGTCAGGAAGGCAGAGGGAAGGGGGAAGGGGGAGGCATCTTCCCACCTCTATGATGCCAAAGAGAAATGCCTTGAGCAACATACAGAGCCGAAAATGTTTGGTGCCGTCTTCTCCGCTTTAAAGTGCACTCCTTGGGGAAGAATTTTCACCTCGAACGTTTGCCCACCAGCTAACAACACACAGAAGCAAACTCAACACAAAACATACGTGCATGAATAGCAATTACAAACATTAAAAAAATACTTGCTTTATACCGTTATACCGTACAGTGTATTAAAACTAACACTCTATGGGCACTACACTGTGAGTAAAGCTGCCCACTAAACCTCTTTCCCTCAAATTTCACGCGGGAAAGGTCACATAGCTGATTCACAGCTGGATACAATTTTATGTTGCCTCGTGAAATAAAAACTTCAGATATTTGTCAACATATTTACTAAAACTATGCATCTCAGTAATCTCACTGTGTTAATCTCATTGTACGCCCCGGTGGTCACTCAATGTTCACACGCCCAGTAAAATAAAAAAACCTGTTTTCTGCATTATCACCTCGCACCGGGGGGAAGGAACAGTGCCAGTGGTCATTTATTTCACTCTCAATCACTCTGCCCAACCCCCATGGACAGACAAAGTTGATTAAAACCCATTCAAAGGGTGTGGTGTGTTAACACAAACTCTGCTTAACGGAGCCGCTTGTAAGAGCAAGGTGACTTTCAGCTCAAATAAATAAAGCTACAGTACAGACAGATTTAAAACTCTTCAAGCAAAATTAGCTGTTTGTCAAAATCAGCTACTTTGCAAGCAGTACACGACTTCTCAAAACTCTCGTGCAAACTCAACAAATGTTTATTTTTTATCATTCCGAAATTTGAACGATATGCCTCAAGGACTCATTATAGTATTGCAGCAAATATGGTTCGTGCAGGAAAATCAAAATACAAACCCACATCCCCACCAAACCAGGTCTCGCCTCACTGTTTCAAACACCGTTTCAAAGCCGCGGACACTATACTGTAAAATAGGCACTATCCTTCAGATAAAATGTAAAACCAAGGTCCTCTCTGTGGTCATTAAAAATCCCAGGGTGTTTCTCGAAAAGAGTAGGGGTGTTACCCCGC
The DNA here is from genome assembly GCF_059453375.1 of Lepisosteus platostomus. Taxonomy (NCBI): domain Eukaryota; kingdom Metazoa; phylum Chordata; class Actinopteri; order Semionotiformes; family Lepisosteidae; genus Lepisosteus; species Lepisosteus platostomus. Next base: position 20,093,344 of record NC_142621.1, on the reverse strand, counting down.
GTCCTGGACAAATTTCCCATTGGCCTTTACCAATCGTAGCCTCCTAATAATCCCCATCTATGAAAGGGCTTCATCACTGTTCACTCTGTTCTCACAGCTGATGTGTGGTGAGTGTACTGTGTGCACTATGGCCACGGTCACCAGGTGGATGCTGCACATTGGTGGCGGTGGAGGGGAGTCGTCATTAGCTGTAAAGCACTATAAGAAGAGTGTCCAGAAAAGTGCTATATAGTTGTAACAAAATAGTTTTTTCTCAGTTTCTAATAATAAGCATGTCTTGAAACATTTAAATCTGACCCAAACTCAAATGGCACCAATGCCCTCAACAGATCTATGACTTCTCAGATGACATTCTTTTACAGTACTTACATAAAAAGGCCAATTAATAAAAAGTCTGAATCAAAATTACTGGTAACAAATTACAAGATTAGTCAAAAGACTGTATTTTTTTCTCCAATACGTATATAATTATTTAACTAACTACAGTAATAATTGGTGTAGAAGACAATATACTTTACAGTATGAAGCTCTGGATACAGGTCGATGAGGATAATGTGCTCTAAGAAAGGGCACTGCTTCAGTTTTGTTGTTTATTCTTTATTGATAAAAACACAAGTGTTATGTTCTGTAAAAACTGAGATTCATCTGCAAATGGGAATGCAACAAGAAATTAATGTTTTGCATTAAGTGAAAGTATTCTGCTTGTTAAGTGTAAGTATTTTATCATTTGAATCTCATTTTTATTCTTTAAGTCATAGTAATTGAGAAAAGAAAAAGTTTAACCTTGAAGAAAAAGGCTTGGTGGAGCTCAGTTAAGCAACGTTTATTCACAGATGGCGTGAGGACCTTTGAACAAAAACTGAAGTCTGCAACCCATGTTACTCTTACTTTTGATCTATAGGCCAAAAATCTGAAGCAATTTCCCACAGTTTAAGAAGTCACCGAGTCCTTGGTACACATGCAAACGTGTATCTAACTGTATCAGATCCATAAAAAAACCCTAAGGCTGCATCACAAGAGAGCACAAACAACTGCAGTGATATGCAACATGATCTCTTTTTGCTGAAAGTGTCATGTCATTTCTTTTCAGAGCCCACAAAATTTCACAAGCATTGAAAAAAGTGATCATAGGAGTTAACCATAACCTATCTCTGGCTAAAAATGAAAGTCACTGAAAGAGAACACCACAAAAAGAAGACTGAACTTAACTCTACAAGTAAACTAAGAAAAAACATTTTTTGAAGAATTTAGTAATACAATATATTGTGCTACATTAAATGTACATTGACATTTAAACTTAAAAAAAACAATTTTAGCAATTTAATTTTTTGACCTGACCTTAACATCTTGCTATCTGTTTTTTTATATTAAAACTATTATTAATATATGAAATAAGTATTTCAGTATTTTATCTCCAAATTTAGTTTTTTTTCAATCTTTGTCTGTGTTCATGTAAAACTATCACCTTAAACATTTCAAAATCAGCACAATTTCGATAATTGTTTTTGATAGTTGATTTTGATGTTTTGACAGTTTTTAAAAACGTATTAGTATACACACTATAACTCACTATAACATACTTTCAACAGTGATCAAATGTTCAAAATTTGCAGAAACATAACCCATCTGTGCAGATTGCAGAACCATACACCCATACCCCGGGATAAAAACGTTCAGTATTCGAATTTTCACTAATCCTAACAGGAAGAATTTGTACCTTGTAATTCGTTATGAGAACGAAATTTCACTAATCCGAATTTTGAAGTTAAAATGTAACCGACTTTGGCCGAGAGGTCTCTGCAAACATCAGAATTCAGTGCCACTGAACAGCTGTTTGTTTCTGCGCAGGCGCAAGGCATTCAAAGTGTTTTCAAAGTGTTTTTTGTATTTGTTTTGTAGATGCTTTTAATTATGGGCTCTAAGGAAGAATTTGGTTGTTTCATGTATTTTATTTCATTCTTACTATTGAAGTAAGAGACAAGATGAAAAAAGGGTTAATAACTTAAGCCAGTTCTGCCTGAAAATTAGACTTCTAAGCAACAGGGGTTTATGGCAGGAAAGGGGGTTAACTGATAAGGATTCCAGATGCGAGCAAGGAACCCCCTGGGGGCATAATCTTAAACTGACCATTTGGCCAGGACCTCTTAACTGGCCAAATACCATGACCCCCCCCCCCCCCCTTACCATAACACCGAATGACGTCCGAAGCAGCAAGGAAGGACTATATAACCTAAAAGTTTGTACCGGCACATCGAACAATACTTCGGTTTTGTTGTTTCTTGCGGGAAACAACACTTCGGCTTTATTGTTCCTTGCATGCAATAAACTCATCTGTTTTACTTCATCTCGGGATCCAGAACCTTATTCTTTCTGTTACAACAAATTTGGCGTAGTCGGCTGGATGCTCCAGAAGGCGCAGAACTTCCCATTGGCAGGAGAGACGGTCAGCGCTCACATTACTAAGAGGTAAGGACTCCTCTTTTTTTTTAAAAAAAAAAGTCCCGACTCTCTCTGACTGATTGGGAAGTCTCTGCTCCCTGCGAGAATCGCCCGAGATGACGGAGTAAACGTGAGTTCCTCAATTCCTCTGGCCCAGGGAAGACACCAGTGTATGTAATGGGTGGTTTAATGTAAGCCCAGAATTTGGTCTGGCAGGCGGTCCGCGGTATTGTGTACAGGCGTTCGAAGCTGGTGTATGCCTTAATTGCGCGTGGAGTTTTTGAATGGGTTTTGGACCTTTACCGCGAAGTTCAGGACTGGTGTGGGCCTTAATTGCGCCCGGAGTTCTGAAGTTCAGGACTGGTGTGGGCCTTAATTGCGCCCGGGGTTCTGGAGCTGAGTGGTGCATTAAATGCACGTAATTCAGGACTGGTGTGGGCCTTAATTGCGCCCGGAGTTCTGAGGCTCAGGATCGGTGTGGGCCTTAATTGCGCCCGGGGTTCTGGAGCTGAGTGGTGCATTAAATGCACGTATAATCCAGGATTGGTGTGGGCCTTAATTGCGCCCGGGGTCCTGAGATTAGCTACGCCTTGATTGTGCACGGATTGGCGTGGCGTGGTTTTTTGTTTTAAAGGAAACAGAAGTAGAAGATATATATATGTATGTTTTTTGTGTTTTCCTTGTTTGTGAATACATATACACACGCACAACACTAACATAAACACACCTCATAATAAAAGAGCAAAGCATTAAGAAGCAGGATTTAAAGGACGTTGAGACCCAAGAATCGCCCTGATTGAGCTCAGTGTGTAAGTCCACCCCGGGGCAAAAGCAGCGATGCTGGCGTTCTGGGGATGGTGAATTACTGATCAAGAAAGGGGGTTTTCGAGGTCTTGTTCCTTACCTGTGAACAGTGCGGTCCTCTCTAAAGTCTCTGAGAGGCATTTAGATCTGAAGGTAACAGACGCCCTTAGCTGAATGAGTGCAGGAATGCACAGGTTTTTCAAGTGAAAGCATCCCACTACTGTATGAGCTGTTACCTCACACACGACAAAAGTAAAAGAGACCGAACATGTGTACTAACTGATGGTTTGAGAAAGTGGTGGAAGGGTCCGTTTATATATCGGAAAAGTGTCAGTTGACGGAAAAGAAGGAGAAAAATATGGGAAAAGCTGAGTTTGTCAGAGGGAGGTTTGGGCCGAAGACACCTGTAAAGAAAGCATATGCGTATTGATTGGCAAAAGCACAAGCATGTAGCTCCCACCCTGGTGCACTGCCGGCACCAGTGGTGGAAGATACATGAGAGAAAAAAAAGAAATTGGGATGTGACTTCTTAAAAGTGTGTTTACGGGGAACACAAAAACCCGGAAGAAAAGATACTTTACTCGCTACGAAAGAGTATGAACAAAAGCGAAAAGAGGCAGTGCAGGAGAATGGGAAACAAAGAAGAATTAGTTCCTGGTCGCACTGCACTAGTTAATGTGTTATATCCTGCTCTCCCAAAGGGGAACAGACAGGCAGGAAATGAAAATAATTGGGATCAATTCCCACAGTGACCATATGGAGACGGGGGGTCTGAGTGGGATGACACCTGGTACGAGTGTGATAGAGACGGAACAGGAACTCCCTTCTTAAACAGAGGGCGCCCGCAGACCTGTACTCTCACCCTAAGTGGGAGAGGGCCTGATGTAGCAGGAGCTGGCGCTGTTGATGACAGCGTCACTCTAACTGTCTCGCACCCCGTCGAGGAGGTCTGCACTCGCACCTGATTCCCCCATACGATCAAATCCAGAACCGGAAGATATTGACCGGTGGGATAAAGTACCGCACCCCAAATTAGGAACGCAGCGAACCTGGAGTGCGCTTCAGGAATTAAAAGGATTCATGTAGAAGTAAAACAAGAATACAGCACATTGTATTACAAAGAGAAAAATATATTCTCGATGTGTATGTGTGTTTTATGAATTTGTGTGCCGGCATGTATGTGTGTAACTGTGAGTTTTGGTATACTAAATGATGGTGTGAGTGTGTTTAGCCAGCGGGACTGGCTAGAGACGTAACTAAAGAGACGATGAAAATCAAGGAGATTGGAAAATATAAGAGCATCTGAAACGTATAGGTACAGTACAGGTGGACATAAAAGGAGTTAGATAAAAAGTTTTTGTATGTATATACAATTAGTTGTAATAGTGGAAACAATTTGGATTTATTCGAATATCTCGAAAACAGACATGCTGAAACGCTGTAGGTTTAGAATCGAGACTGGGGAGAATAAATAGTCTTGTGAGAAGATCTGTTTACCTAACGATTAGATCCTGTAAATCCCTTGTAGCCTCCCTAAGTCTGTCCCAGTCCAGTGGATAAAAATGTACTGTTAATGGAGTGTTAGTTTCTCTGTTAGGGGATACTGGAGCACTACTGTCATGCTTGTTTCACTCCTCTGTTCAACAGTGTGCTATAGAGTAATGTATATGGGGAGACGGCAGGAAGCCACAGGAGTATTGGGGCAGCAAGTTTTACTTGCCGAGTACCAGATTTAAATGGGTGGTTTTATCCCAGATCTATTGGGTTGGAATATTATGCATTACAAAGAATGACTCTACAGAACAGGGTATCACGTGGCTTTAACTGACTGTGATCACTCAGTATGTTGATGGTATTCTGAGTGCTTCCCCTGACGAGGAAACCCACAAGTCTGAGTTGCTTCAGGTTTAGAGTTTCTAATAGTAAGCAGTTATAATAAGGCGCTTTTGTGTCTAGCATTGTGTAATTTTAACAGGGCCTGGGTGCAATGTTTTTACGGGGTGAGCACAACTTTTAACAGATCTGCTTAAGGGGGGAGTGCAGTACAAGGACAAGATTGCCTTGGTTCCAGCAGCAAAAGCCGCCTGTAATAATTTTAAACAAGCTCTCTTACAGGTGCCGAGGCTGGGGTTTCCTCAGATGGATCAACCATTCCTTTGTATGTAAGTGTGGACAAAGGGTTCTGGGCAGCTGTGCTGACGCAGGAGCATGGAGGTAGGCACTATTATACCATTAGATGCTGTAGCCAAAAGGTGGGGGACCGGGAAAATTTAAGAAAATGTAATACTGTTTACTGATGGGTCCTCTCTGATGCATGAGGGAGAACAGAGAACAGGCTCAGCTGTTACAACAGAATTCAAGGTGCTAACAATCAGAAAATTGCCCCTCCACTGCCTCAGCACAGCAAGCCAGTTAAGAGCACTAATGGAAGATTGTAAAAAGAAAGATGTTAAAGGGTTACTGTATATGTATATAATGTATGTATTTGTTGCATGTAGGCCACAATTCTGGATGGCTATGGAGAAATAGGATTCTCTCACAACGGCAGGGACTCCAGTTAAGAATACTGGGCTTGTCTCTGAACTGATTTGTAGTTTTACAGCTGCCGACAGAAGCAGCTTGAGTAAGGTGTAAATAACACAATAAATAAAGAATTCCAGTAACTCAAGGTAACAACCATACAGATGCAGATGCCAGACGAGCAGCACTGGGAGAGCGGGAGTCTGAGACCCCTGTAAAACCTCTATTGGGGAAAAGGGAGAATTCAGGTTGAGGCCTTTAATAGATGTTTAATAGTGGTTAGAACAAATGTGTAAAGAATGTGGGGTTGTATGATGATGGTACGTGGGCTGGCACATACCCAAGTGTATGACAAAGATGATCCTGTGGTACGGACTGCCCTGCCCCTTGGATACTGATCTAGGGGCATACTACACTGGGAAGGTGTGCCAGGCTGTAATCGCCTCACTAGGGGTAAGTTGGAAGTCACATTGACCCCATCACCCACAGTCTGAAAGACCAACTAAGGAAATATCAACTGAAGGATGATATTTGCTCTACCTGCATTCCTGTGCGGTTTGCGGGCTGGAGCAAACGGAACTGTGAGACTGAGCCCATTTGAGATCATCACGGGCAGCCAAAGAAACTCCCTGGAGGCCAAGTTTGGCTAACGCACTGATGAATTTACTAACTCTCTATTAAAGTATTGTAGGTTTGTTAACTGAAGCGGTGCACAGGGCTCGTGAACAGGTGCCGGACGCTTGGAGACCTCCAGTAGAGGGGAGACACGACCGGATACCTGGCGAGTGGGTGTAGGTGAAGAAGAGATACCCTGCCAGACGTTGCAATCCTGCTGGGAGGGACCATATCAAGTGCAAGTGCCACCAACTACTGACTGTGCCATCTGAGTGACAGGATGAGATCACTGGATCCGCGCATCGCACTTTCACCGACCCACGGCACCAGAGACTGAGTGAACAGAAAGAAGGATGTTGTTACCGTTTCTGTGTCTGACCAACAGTGTGCTTGTTAGGCCTGAGGAGCACTACTGGGGATATGGTATCAATACATTCCGGGTGTTGGCATATCTATCAGCCAAAAAATTATAATCGGAGTTGGGTCAATATTGCTATTCCAAGATCCTTGTACAAAAACATCAATAACATCTTGTTGTAACCGTGGAATGCACAATGTCATGGTAATGCATGCCTGTACATCTAAAAAGGAAAGATCTGCCCTGACATTGTATGTGTAAAAATAGGCAGTCCTGACGTATGCCATATTTTATAAGGGGGGAATGAAGTAAGAGACACGATGTAAAAAGGGTTAATAACTTAAGCCAGTTCTGCCTGAAAATTAGATTTCTAAGCAACAGGGGTTTATGGCAGGAAAGGGGGTTAACTGATAAGGAACCCCCTGGGGGCATAATCTTAAACTGACCATTTGGCCAGGGCCTCTTAACTGGCCAAATACCATGACCCCCCCCCAACCATAACACCGAATGACGTTCGAAGCAGCAAGGAAGGACTATATAACCTAAAAGTTTGTACCGGCACATCGAACAATACTTTGGTTTTGTTGTTTCTTGCGGGAAACAACACTTCGGCTTTATTTATGCCAGCAGCCATATCACCCTGCAACTCACAACTGGTAACCCACTGAAGCTAAGCAGGTGTGAGCCTGGTCAGTACCTGGATGGGAGACCTCCTGGGAAAAACTAAGGTTGCTGCTGGAAGAGGTGTTAGTGGGGCCAGCAGGGGGTGCTCACCCTGCGGTCCATGTGGGTCCTAATGCCCCAGTATAGTGACGGGGACACTATACTGTAAACAGGCGCCGTCCTTCGGATGAGACGTAAAACCGAGGTCCTGACTCTCTGTGGTCATTAAAAATCCCAGGGCGCTTCTCGAAAAGAGTAGGGGTGTAACCCCGGTGTCCTGGCCAAATTTCCCATTGGCCCTTACCAATCATGGCCTCCTAATAATCCCCCTCTATGAATTGGCTACATTACTCTGCTCTCCTCCCCACTGAGAGCTGGTGTGTGGTGAGCGTTCTGGCGCACTATGGCTGCCGTCGCATCATCCAGGTGGATGCTGCACATTGGTGGTGGTGGAGGGGAGTCCCCATTACCTGTAAAGCGCTTTGAGTGGAGTGTCCAGAAAAGCGCTATAGAAGTGTAAGCAATTATTATTATTATTATTATTATTATTATTATTGTTCCTTGCATGCAATAAACTCATCTGTTTTACTTCATCTCGGGATCCAGAACCTTATGCTTTCTGTTACAACACTATGTTTTTTTATTTTTCTTGTCAATTTCTTTAGCGTAATAGTCGACAACAGCTATAGTTGGCTTATTTGAGTAGAATTGCATTGTTCACTAAGCTTGATATTGGGGGATATTTTTCCCATAAGAAATGGAATTTTTTATTTTAATTTACGATCTCCTGCGTTCTGAACAGATTTTTCAGGAAAGAATTAGGTTTGGAAACCGGGTATGAGTGTACATACATTCTACTTATTTTAATTCAAAAAGCAATTCTCAGAGACTCTGTTTACAAAACATTTACTACACACTTTAAGTCCAGTTCACATTGTGGACTTTTTCCAGTTTATTCAAAATCAAAAAGTCAAATAGTTGATTATTTTTCAATGGTTTTGTAATGAAGCTCAAATTATAGTTGGATCCTGAAGCAGGGTAACCTGGAGCCAGGCTGAAGCTGGAGCTGACCTGTGAAGCCAGCAAAACCAGAGCAATACCAACTAACACTGCACACAGAATATTATAATTGTAATAATAATTGCTTACACTTATGTAGCACTTGTCTGGACACTCCACTCAATGTGTAGCATCCATCTGGATGATGTGACGGCAGCCATAGTGCACCAGAACTCTCACCACACATCAGCTATCAGTGGGGAGTTGAGCAGAGTAATGAAGCCCAATTCATAGATGGGGATTATTAGGAGGCCATGATTGGTAAGGGCCAATGGGAAATTTGGCCAGGACGCCGGGGTTACACCCCTACTCTTTTCAAGAAATGCCCTGTGATTTTCAATGACCACAGAGAGTCAGGACCTCCGTTTTACGTCTCATCCGAAGGACGGAGCCTGTTTACAGGATAGTGTCCCCGTCACTATACTGGGGCATTAGGTGTTAGTGCTGGTCCCACTAAAACCTCTTCCAGAAGCAACCTTAGTTTTTCCCAGGAGGTCTCCCATCCAGGTACTGACCAGGCTCACATCTGCTTAGCTTCAGTGGGTTGCCAGTTGTTATTTGCAGAGTGATATGGTTATAGAAATTGATATACAGAGTGATATACAGTACAGAGGCTACAGTGATGTATTAATATGGAATCACATGACTAAGGGGACATTTTGGTAGCTAAAAATAAAAATAACCAAAATATAATAACATTACTAAAAGTCATTTTTAATATTAGTTTATGAATATATATATAACGTATTTATATAGTTTATATGGCAGTTGTTGTTAACAGTTGTTAGTTGCAGGTTGATATGGCTGCTGGCAACTCTTTGTGCTACAGAACATACGCAAAACCTACTGTACAGCAAAAAATATTATTTTGTTAGTGTTTTAAAATTTAGAAGTTAGGATACCGTTCCAAGTGGACAAATATATCAGAGGGTTAATTTTTAGCCCAAAGTGTTAGTTTTCGGTCAAGAATACTGAGGGATCAGGGATTAATTTTTCAGTCAAGAATCATAGGAGATTATAAAAGTAACATATTAACTACTAAGCACGCTCTGTGTTCTGGACATACACCCAGGCTGCTTGGTATGTGACACCACCCCCTTTATTACTACTTTCCTGTCTTTTGAACTGCCGCTTACTAGGTTTGTTTGTATCTTGCTTACTGCACTGTATATAACCTGGAAAACTGCCTTTGTTACTTTGAGCTTCACTGTGCAGTTCTGCTGGTGGTGCTCCTGTATGCATACAGGATACATATAGATTATTTTTCTCTGATGAAACCTGAATTGAGTCTCTGATTCAACAACTCTAAAAGGATGAATGACTTACATTTAACTGTGGAATGTGTCTTGGTCACCTTGTGATCATGTGGGTTAAAAAATGTTTCAATTTGCCTGCATTAGGTTTTTTGCCTGAAGTTTAGTTTTTACCTGTTTGAGTTTAAGGTAGAAGGTCTCAGTGAATGTTTTCCTGCTGAAGTACCAGAACCTTTCATTAGCTGGGTAGACACGCACCAAGGTCTCCAGGAGGAAACGGACTGGCTCCACAACTTCTGTGACTACCAGGTCCACTGCAACTGTCATGTACACCTGTTTTTCTGCAGCACAGAAACAGCACAGAGAGAGACACTTACATCACAATTGCACCACTGCAAAACACCAAGCAACAAACTACTTAAACATGCAGGAACCTGACTCAGATCAGCATACGCCACTGTGAGTACAATAGTACTTGGTATTATCCACACCTTCCCGACACCACTGTCTTGTTTTGAGTTGCAGTAATTTGAGACCTAGAAATAATTTGCAATCCAAAACTCACAAAATGAAACACTAGTAACCACCTGTACCAGGTGTCCAAATTTATTGACAAAACACATGCTAAGATATTGCATATTTCAGGTGAGCTTGGGGTGGATGTGAACACTTTTATGGTAATCCTGAATTTAAGGAATAAACTATAAGCATGTTTTTCATTGACTCTATATTGAATGCTAGATTAAAGAAATTGTGTCATGTGAAACAGCATATCAAGAATAAAACCCTACAACAGCTTCAGTCTAGTTGAGCTATCAGTGATCCAAGTATTGTTCATCTAATATTAATTTAAATTAATATGTAGGCCGTTATTCTGTCGGGAGATTACAAACACACCACTACAGTTGAAATTGATTGATTAAAATTCCTCTTTCTTTAAAGCCATGTAACTTTTATATGTTACGTTTCTTATGACTTTTTTGATTATCTGTGGCTAAAGTGTTAGATCTATCTGTAGTTCCGTCAGACTCCTTGAAACCACTTTCCAGTGATGCTTTCAATTTCTTAAATTTCAAAAATCCCTTCACAGCATGATGATAATTGCCTTCTGTCACAGCAATTAGTAGAGCAGTAGGTAGCATTTGGACTGAAGCACCAAACCATGAGTGACACCCACTGCCAGAATCTGCAGATCTGTACATTAACAGAACGATTTTCCAACATTTTCTAGCATTCAGGCTTTAACCTTGTTATGGCCAAATGGTGCAAAACTGAGAAGAACAACCCTCACCCCAGTCCTTTTAGATGTTTAAAATATACTTTTATGATTGACTGTTACACATTAAAGAATGTTAGAACAGAAGAAAGGCAGCAAATGAAAGGTGGTCATTTGGCACATTTTGTTTGTTTGATAGAGAGAAAGTGGGGAAAAGATGCAGAAGTTACAGCTCTACCACCTTCAAACCTGACTATCTCAGATCTCTCAAGTTAAGCCAGGCTGGCTTTTAAGTAGTAGGATGGGAGACACTAAGAAAACCATGTTACTGCTGTAAGTGGTTCTTGTGGACACTCTTTCCTTTGGACCACAATTTCTAACCTAAAGCATAAGAATGGTGACCAGGGAAACTCGTAATGGTCTTGTAAGAGGAACCATTCTTCAGATGTTAAAGGGGAACTGCAATGCTATTTGGGGTGGTGCGGTGAGGTGCGGTGGCTCTGTACCTAAGGATCTGTGCCTGTGGCTGGAAGGTTCCCAGTTCAAATCCCGCAGCTGGTAGAGGAATCCTACTTTGTTGGGCCCCTGAGCAAGGCCCTAACCCCAGCTGCTCCAGGGGCGCCGTACAATGGCAGACCCTGCGCTCTGACCCCAGGCTCTCTCCCTGTCTGTGTGTCTTTCTGTCTCATGGAGAGCAAGATCGGGTATGCAAAAAGACAAATTCCTAATGCAAGAAATTGTATATGGCTAATAAAGTGATATCTTATCTATTTTTTTATTTTTGGGTTAAAAACAATCAACATCGAAACAACAAAACACCCAGTGACTTGTTGCAGCTCTAGCACACTGTAAACAAACAAGCTTGTGAATATGTCTCTTTTAATCCAACAGAAATATTATACTTAATCGTAAAAATATCTCAATGATCAGTTTGAGCCCAAATATTCACAAGATGATGAAGCTTTCTAGAGTCCCTTTCTAATGGAAGACCCCAGTTATAGGCGCATAACACTGTATCCCGCTTAGTCAGTGGTGTGTTTCAACAGACATGTTCTGCTGGTGCTCGCTCGCCAGATTTATGATCCAAGAGGCCATCTCGATTTACAATGGACAGCAAGGTAGGTCTTTAATGTGAGAAAGATATATATGAAGAATTAAGAAATGTTAAACTACTCTTCTTTAATCTTTCTTGCTTTTCGGCAACAAATTAAACTTTTCAACTTAAGGCCCCTGCAAGCATCACAAGGATATGTGCTGTTTCAGCATGACTAAGAATAACATAAGCACAACGCCTTATAAAACGTTGGCCACATATCCTCTTTTCTGAAGCTGTGCTCTAAAACTTACCATATATAGAATGGTTTGTACGTTAACCCAGCTCAAGAACATTGTGTGTTAACATTTGTTAAGGATACTGCGTTACAGTGCCTTGCGAAAGTATTCGGCCCCCTTGAACTTTTCAACCTTTTGCCACATTTCAGGCTTCAAACATAAAGATATAAATTTTTTATTTTATGTGAAGAATCACCAACAAGTGGGACACAATTGTGAAGTGGAACGAAATCTATTGGATTTTTGAAACTTTTTTATCTAATAAAAAAATGAAAAGTGGGGCGTGCAAAATTATTCGGCCCCCTTGCGTTAATACTTTGTAGAGCCACCTTTTGCTGCGATTACAGCTGCAAGTCGCTTGGGGTATGTCTCTATCAGTTTTGCACATCGAGAGACTGAAATTCTTGCCCATTCTTCCTTGCAAAACAGCTCGAGCTCAGTGAGGTTGGATGGAGACCGTTTGTGAACAGCAGTTTTCAGCTCTTTCCACAGATTCTCGATTGGATTCAGGTCTGGACTTTGACTTGGCCATTCAAACACCTGGATACGTTTATTTGTGAACCATTCCTTTGTAGATTTTGCTGTATGTTTGGGATCATTGTCTTGTTGGAAGATAAATCTCCGTCCCAGTTTCAGGTCTTTTGCAGACTCCGACAGGTTTTCATCCAGAATGGTCCTGTATTTGGCTGCATCCATCTTCCCCTCAATTTTAACCATCTTCCCTGTCCCTGCTGAAGAAAAGCAGGCCCAAACCATGATGCTGCCACCACCATGTTTGACAGTGGGGATGGTGTGTTGAGGGTGATGAGCTGTGTTGCTTTTACGCCAAACATATCGTTTTGCATTGTGGCCAAAAAGTTCGATTTTGGTTTCATCTGACCAGAGCACCTTCTTCCACATGTTTGGTATGTCTCCCAGGTGGCTTGTGGCAAACTTTAGACGAGACTTTTTATGGATATCTTTGAGAAATGGCTTTCTTCTTGCCACTCTTCCATAAAGGCCAGATTTGTGCAGTGTAAGACTGATTGTTGTCCTATGGACAGACTCTCCCACCTCAGCTGTAGTTCTCTGCAGTTCATCCAGAGTGATCATGGGCCTCTTGGCTGCATCTCTGATCAGTCTTCTCCTTGTCTGAGCTGAAAGTTTAGAGGGACGGCCAGGTCTTGGTAGATTTGCAGTGGTCTGATACTCCTTCCATTTCAAGATGATCGCTTGCACAGTGCTCCTTGGGATGTTTGAAGCTTGGGAACTCTTTTTGTATCCAAATCCGGCTTTAAACTTCTCCACAACAGTATTACGGACCTGCCTGGTGTGTTCCTTGGTCTTCATGATGCTCTCTGCGCTTTCAACAGAACCTTGAGACTATCACAGAGCAGGTGCATTTATACAGAGACTTGATTACACACAGGTGGATTCTATTTATCACCATCAGTCATTTAGGACAACATTGGATCATTCAGAGATCCTCGCTGAACTTCTGGAGTGAGTTTGCTGCACTGAAAGTAAAGGGGCCGAATAATTTTGCACGCCCCACTTTTCATTTTTTTATTAGTTAAAAAAGTTTCAAAAATCCAATAGATTTCATTCCACTTCACAATTGTGTCCCACTTGTTGGTGATTCTTCACATAAAATAAAAAAATTATATCTTTATGTTTGAAGCCTGAAATGTGGCAAAAGGTTGAAAAGTTCAAGGGGGCCGAATACTTTCGCAAGGCACTGTACATGTTGTCTACACCAAACTTTGTTTGTTACACTGTATAAAAAGGACTGACTTTACAACCGTTCAGACAGACTGACTTCTCTCCCTCAGGACTCATTTATGTCATTTATATGACACAGCATATATAAGAAATTTGAGTAGGCAGCTGCATCAGCATGCATATGCAGCGTGGTAATGGTATGGCACAGTGGAGCATAATTGTTTTCTCAAAAGCTCCGCTGTTTTCTACCCTTCCACAGCCCCATGAAAATGTGCTTCCTACATTAGCGGCTGCAGCTGAGACCGATTTGAGCTCAGCTATAAGAATTCCTCACACAGCTCACGGTGCTCAGTAATAACCTCACCAAGAGTTTTACAGCCAAGGAGACCTTCTCCACTCCTCAGAGAACCTTATTCTTCCTTGCTTGCACAGCACAGCACATTTTTAAAAAATTTTCTCTTTGCTCTCCTCACATGCAAGCGCTATTCAAACACATTTTTCTTTCTTCTTCTTCACTCTCAGAGAGTATTTAAAAAAAAGACCTTTATGCTTGTCATTCAGATATCTGATCTTTGATCTACCACACAAATCAAAATACCAGTCAGTGCCAGATATTTTTATTTACAAGTGTGATTGTAGTCTAGATTTTTCTGGCCAGTTCTGAGATAAACCTTTATTACATCTCTTGAATTTCTAATGTATGAATTCATGCTGGTGTTTCTAGTGGGTGCATGCATTTTATCCTTTACACTTAGACTACATCTGCAGTTCTGAAACATATTTTACATAACCAAAATGTAAAGTTAAATTCGATCAAAATACCAGTCAATGCTAGATATTTAACGTTTGGCCTTATTTGCTAGTGTGCTTCTAAGAATAGCCAGGTACATTTTTAATCGTACAGGTCTGTAACAGTGCCATGCAATATTATCAATATTATCTTAGTGTAGGAAATGTATATTTTATCTTAATGCAAATTTCAGCAACAAGTAACCAGGAAACAATTTAAGTTTACATTTAGCTTATGAAAAATGTTTTACACATACCGTACTGCAGTGGCTTTAAAGCCGTATGGTCTAACACGTAACTTATACAGTACAGATCCAGCCATTCAAAATGCGCAAAGCACGCTACAGATGCAGCCATTCAAAGTGCGCGGTACAAACCCGTACCGTGGGCATTTCCCTACGTCATTGCCCGTCATAACGCATCATACCGCGGTACGTGATTGGCTGGCCAAAATGACCGACAGGGGCACTCGTGGTGCGTTGGTCGGTCATGGGAAAATTTAATAATTTAATGTCTTTACTGTGCACGTTTTAATCTACTTAATATTGAATATTTATATGGGATTTTACAACTAAAGGGAAATGTTAGTAGCTGAGCATAAAAAGAAGGCATCTGAAGGTCATAAACGATATTAATTTAGGAACATAAACATATTAACTGTATGTAAACTGTACTGTATGTGGCTGGTCTTGGTAGTTTAAAGAAAAAATACACACCAGTTTTCCATTTCTCCCTAAACATTTTAAGCATCAAAGTTTTATGAAACAGTCCCCAAATATGCGATTGCTGTATAGAATGAATTTTAATTTTAAAAATTTATTTAACACGAAAATTAAGCTGTTTACGTTCCTCCGCCTGAGAATATAGTCCCTCGTTGCTACACAACACAGAAACACAGCCACAAGTAACTAGCAAAGAGAGGACATTAGCTAGCCAATATGATAAAGGAATAAATGACTTTTTTTGTTTATTTCTTTAGCACGTTTATTTGAACATTTCCATCATTTGTACAAGCACTTGGAAACTATCCAATCCCTAGTTCGTCAGGCATTTTCTTTTACGCCCCGGGCATGCTGGTCTGTGTATTCTAGGTTATAACACCAGCGATTTGTTGTTAAAATTGGGTTTCCAATAACGCCGTAGCAAACTCTTGTTTTTATGTCCACTATAACAGACTTAATCTCCCTTGCTTTTAACCGCGACAGTTATCATTCAACGAGATCTCAAAATATCACAAGGATCCTCAAAAGCGCAACAAAGACTGCATAAAAAGATACGTGTATCAGATACATGAGAATCCAAGCTTTTTTATCTACACTTTCTTATCTACGCTAAGAAGTAGTCTTTAAAATTTCTTTATCACACAGTAAAAAGTCAAAATTCTGGACCAGAGATTATGGTGCGGCTTCAGAATGGTGATTGGCTGACACCATCTGACACCCCTCTATATGGGGAAAAAAGACCTGCTGATCTGTTCTACATACCAGGAAGATGACAGAATATGATTTTTTCTATTCGAAATGTGTATTTTAAACGTTTAATTAAGAAGTAAAAACCTTCCAGAGTATACAGATTTCTAAGCTGATCAGAAGGAAGAAAAATCACCTGTGTTTCGCGCATAAAAAGTGGTTATTAACTATCGAAACTTGTTTTTATTTTGTCTGGCAATCTACCTGAATGCCCAACTACAGTATCTGGAAAGCCCTCCGTGAAACCAAAAGAACCACAATTGAACAAGTGTTGATAATAAGAGAGAGAGAGTCCCCTTTTACCCCCATTTTGATTTAAATTGCAAACAAGTGTTAAATTAAATGCAACATAAATCGTTATCTTTGTCTTCTGAGTATCTTAATAAACTTTCAGCATAGCTTTCTCCCCATTTAGATTTATTTTTCTTGGGATCAAACATGAAAAGATTAGATTGTAATTGTTTTTATTTTTTAAATACATTTTAGAAAAGTGTAATCTATACTAAAAAGTTGCATTAAATACCACTCGATAGTTATATTAATAGAGATAAGCAGGCAAAGTTGTCTGTGCTGAAAAATAAAAACCGGTTTAACAACTCTTAAGCATACTGTAGTTTTTGTTAGACCATTAGACATGCAATACACTTCCTCGTGATCATTTTAGAATCTTTGAGTAAGCTGCAAGTTTTTTTTAATTTTATATACACAATACTGCTGACAGCAAGATTCCTATGCTTTTACTCAGCAGCTTATTAAAAACAGCACCAGTGGTGTTCAAACTGATTTTTTTTACACAGAAGACTGCTTCGCTCTGTGAATCTGTTTTTCTAAGAAAACATGTGTCCTTGGGAGGAGGTGTCTTTCGTTGGAAGACTCGCCCCCTTCTACTTTGAAAATACCTGTGAAGCCGGTTTAATTCGGCACAGCCAGCACTCCCGCAGAGAGTGATGAAAACCTCACAGCATCAGGCGAATGCACATTAATGTAGGGCTTTAGGGCTCACGTGGATTTGCGCCCTAGAGTACAACCTGTGGTACTGCTGTGTACTTGCAGTACGAACATGTTGTGATATTTTGAAATATAAAAAATGTCAATGTACTGTAGTATCCATAATATTTGCTATTTTAGTTTTTCAAAGAAATGTTTATTTGTTAAAAGAAAATTCATAGCGATTGCTGGATTTGAACACCCGACCTCACGCCTATACTGTAAATCAGTCACTTAAGCCATCACACCACCAAGGCAAGTCATGTAACATGCACTGAAACAGCAACACACATACAGTAATATGGTCAGAAGAAGCACGTAAAAAACATTTCTAAATAACCACATGTAAGACTTTGATGCTTAAAATGTTTAGGGAGAAATTGAATATGTGTGTGTATTTTTTCTTTAAAATACCAATACCAGCAACATACAGTTTACATAATATGTTTATGTTCCTAAATTAATATAGTTTATGACCTTCAGATGTGTTATGCTCCTCTGCTTTTTATGCTCAGCTACTAATTTCCCTTTAGTGGTAAAATGCCATATAAATATTCAATACTGAGGGGATTAAAATGTGCACAGTAAAGAGATTAAATTATTAAATCTTTTCACTAACGACCAATACACCAGAAGCCCGAAAGCGCAACATTATTAATAATATCTTCCGTGTCGCATTAATATTGGAATGTTTTTTTTACAAGTGTAAAAAGAGGCGATACACAACATGTCTCCTCTATAACTCTTCAGTTTACAGAGAAATTCTGCCAGAGCCTCACAACATTGTCCAATAATACTCTTCTTGTGTCTAATTTTTAGTTAAGCAGGATTTGAGCTACAGACCATAACAAAAAACAGAATCCACCTGTGATTCAGGTGTTAACAAAACGTGTTTACAAAGAAAGTGGAATACAGTAATACTACTAACTATATAGATACATAGATTTAGATATTTAGATTCTTAAATTAATATCATTATTACTTTCTTTAGATACGTGATTCCATATTATATTCCTGATTATAAAACAGATCATTCCGGTACTGAAATGTGATTGGCTGACACCCTTCTGAAGCCGTGCCATATTCTCTCGTATATACACACCTCAGAATTTTGACTTTTTACTGTGTGATAAAGAAATTTTAAAGACTACTCCTTAGCGTAGATAAGAAACTGTAGATAAAAAAGCTTGGATTCTAATGTATCTGATACACATATCTTTTCTGCTGTCTTTGTTGCGCTCTTGAGGATCCTTGTGATATTTTGAGCTCTCGTTGAATAATAAGTGTCGCATGGTATAAATCATTTTCATTCTTAGAAATTATGAAACGCTCTGTTAAAAGCAAGGGAGTTTTTATGTCTGTTATAGTAAAAGAAAATGCCTGACGAACTAGGGATTGAACAGTTTTCCAGTGCTTGTACAACCGATGGAAATGTTCAAATAAATGTGCTAAAAAATAAAAAAAGTCATTTATTCCTTTATCATATTGGCTAGTTGATGTCCTGTCCTTGTTAGTTAGATCAACAAAATGCTGTGGAGTTACTTTTTGTCAATGAAAAAATAAAAGTCTTTTTGTTTAAAATGAGAGTTACAAAGAATGTGGACCAACGTAATACTTTGAGTTTACAGCTTGTCCAAGGTCATTCATTATTAATACTATTATTAATATCTTCGGTAAAGGCTTTGATGTATAAAATATTTCTGCATAATTAAAATATTTATGATAAAGGTAGGTTGTGTACTTTTGCCCAACTAAGCAATCTTGCTTTCATAAAATATACCAACTTTTTAATGAATGATGATTAACATGCTGTAATACACAGTTTAAATCTAAAATCTCAAATGCTGTACATGAGAGGTTAAGCTTTATTAGCTCCTCCTGGCGGTTTTACAAGTTGATTCCGGATACTATTAACATAATCTAATTTGCATACGGTAATTTCCGGTATGACGCCAAATGACGCATTATACAGTGTCATACCACATTTTGATGCGACACGCCCACCGCGTTGTACCATGGCATACCCTGTTTTGAATGGCTGCATCTGTACGTGCCCTGTGATTTACCGCAGCATCCTTCGCACTTTAAATGGCTGGATCTGTACTTTTCAAAATTAAAAAGCAATCATTTAGAGATGTGCCAACAAACTACTGAAATACTAGCATCCCCGGCTTTCTGGGAAAGATAACAGAATGCATTCTTTAGTTAAAACAGATTAAAACAACAATTTACCTTTTGGGGTCTCCTCATTTAGCACTTGAAAGGCAGGAATATTGGGGCTCCAGGTTCCAGTAATTACATATCCCTTCCCATCAGCACTCTTTCCCATAGATTCCTGCATATTCAGAAATAACAAAAAGACAAAGGTATTTTTGTATTTTTTGAATCAGCAGGCGGTGCAGGTGGGGTGGCAATATCCACTGCTCTGATTATTTCATAAATACTAGCTTTTAAAAGTAGCAAAAGATCAGATAGGCTGCACTGGGTACAACACTGAGAAGTCAATGCAGATCAGCTTGCTGCTGGCTTTGTATGCAGTTACTGTACAAGTGTACAATCACAGCTGGACGCTGGGCTGTGCATTGATTGCAACATCCATGCCTACTGTGTCAGGTTAGAATTCTGTTCATCAAAGCAAGGCCAAAAACAGAAACAAACAAGAAAACATGTGCTTCACTGATAACTACATAAGGTAAAGAGACACATCTCTTTAAAATATCTGTGGCAGTTTTTTTTTTACGGTTTATTAGTTGCAAACAGACTATTTGCAGGGTTATGATGAATTAGAGTTTTGGTGGTGGTTAATTCCACATTTTCACATGGGGGTCAGTTTTTTTTGTGCACAGATCCCTGTAGCCACCTTGTTTAAAGGTGAGGTCGGTCACTTAGCAAAACCTGTATTGCCTCTTATTGACAAAAAATGAGATTATTTATCGTTCATGAAGATAATTGGAAGACAACTAAGATAATGGATGAGAAAATATATGTTCCGCCTAATAGTTGAAGATGCACTCTTCTATTGCCCCAGTTCAATTGTTTTTTTCATGTTGAAAAACAGAAAAGAGAAACAAATTTCAGCTGTACAGTCTTCTTCAGTTGTGACCAATGTTGAGCTTCTTCTTTTTTTCCTAGTGGAATTAACCTCTACCTGTATCTTTGCAGAAAACACAAACTGACGCAGCTCCCCATTCCAACAATATACTGCTGGAATAGTATTTACTGTCCCTCACATTGAGTAAGAATAAAGGAAATTATTTATAGTTTAAACATGTACTTTATTCTTGAGACCTTTTACTGTTTAAAAAGAAACAGAACACAACACCATGCGTCAAGCTTGTTTTATAACGGCAGGAGAGACTTGAATTGTCTTTCAGGAATTTTGTAGTGTTACTGCCATAGAGACTTAATTGGGTAATGGACAAGATAAGGAATATTTCATTCAGTTCTAAAACAGGTTCCCAATGGAGCAGATCTGAGCTTTCCAATCCTGCTATGAGGGACACCACTGTGTTCTAGTTTTTACTCTTGCAGAACCCTCATTTATTTTATTAACTAAAATCAGATTCGCTATCAGTCTTTCATCATTGTTTTCAACTACTGTCAACAAGAAATTAACTTGAAATGGCAGCTTTTTCTAAGTAGACTAAGTAGAAAATAATGTATCATGAAGTCAATGAAAGAGCTAGAGAGTACTATATCACATTTAATGTTAACACTCCACATCCTTATTAAAACCCTATGCACCCTAACCCCCCACAGACACAATGGCAATCTCTACCTGGAAAGGGTGTACCCTTACTAATCTTTAATTATCTTCTAAAATATGCATAGTACAGGTCTGATTAGTGTGTTGAATTGAAGGGAACCCCTTGCGCTTCAAGTTTGAAACATCATATTTTTTTTAAGTTTTACTCAGTTAACACATTAATGAGAAGTCTTTAACTTGGTCACTTACTGTGGTTATTTTGGAAAAGTTTTGACATGCTCGTTCTGACTATTTTAAGTATTATGTTTATATACATCATGAAAATCTATAATGTTCTAACATTTTCTATGAATACTTGCTGTCATTGTTGTCAAAAAAAGCTGTAGTACTTTTCAAATTCCACTTAATAGGGAAAATTAATATGGAATCATGTACAGTAACTGAATAAATTTTGATAGCTGAAAATAAAAATAGTTCATAAACATTGTTAAAAATTTATGGATCTAAATATAATATTATGGTGCCCTTGTCTGCGGTTGCGGTTGAAGAGAGCCTGGCTAGAGTGTGCGGAGAAGGGCATGATGTGAGTAGTAGTGGCCAGGGCGGGGGACTAGGGAAGCCCATGGCCTGTGCCGTTGACCAATTGTGGAATGGGTGTAGACCATCGTAAGATCACTCAGATTTATGTAAATAGTTTCCCTGGTTTTGCATCCCCTTTTATACAGATGCAGCCATTCAAAGTGCCGGGTACAGACACGTACCGGAGGTAATTGGCTACGGCGTCGCGCATCATGACGCAAGATGACGCAGGGTACCGCGGTACGTGATTGGTTGACCGACAGGGGCACTCGTGGTCCGTTGGTCTGTCGTAGAAAGATTTACAATAAACGTCTTTACTGTGTCCATTGTAGTATTTAATATTTATATGGAATTTCGTCCATAAACGATATTAATTTTGGAACTTAAACATACAGTATATGGCTGGTCTCGGTACTTTAAAGAAAACATACACACCAGTATTCCATTTCTCCCTAAACATTTTAAGCATCGAAGTCTTTAATTAACGTGATACCGGAGTCAACAAGCATACTTTTAGAATTTGATTAATAGGGAATATAATATGGAATCGCGTATCTAAAGAATTTAATAACGTTATGATTATATTCGTGTACTGCGACAGGGCTGTGTAGGGCTGTTTCGCCTCCCTGTTCATGCGAGTTGTCTTGTAGCCTACTGGTCTACGTGCCTGACTAACAACTGGCAGGTTGTGTGTTCGAATCCATTGGTGCTGGACTTTTCTTTTAACAAACATTTCTTCGAAAAAATAGAATAGCGATATTATGGACAATCAATTGACTTTTATATTTCAAAATATCGCAACATGATCGATTCTAAGTCATTTTTGATAACAATGAATAGTCACCTTCTTCCCTTCTGACAACGGTCCCTGCTTCTGCTTCCTGCTTCTATTGTGTGTGTGTGTGCAACAGAGTAAATTTTTATAGAGAAATGGAGGCTGGACAGTATGTGTTACAATATAAACATTTATATTGATTTAAATCGTGTTCTGATTTAAATCGCTAACGCGTGTTTAATTATATGTGTTTGTTAATCATAATCAGGATAATGCAACATAAATTGATACAGTATCTTTGTCTTCTAAGTATCTTAATAAACTTTCAGCATAGCTTTCTACCCGTCAAGATTTATATTTTTTGGGATTTTGGGATCAAACGTGGAAGGATTAGATTGTAATCGTTTTTATTTGTCAAATACGTGATTGTATTTCTGAATGTTATGTGACACCTACAGTAGTTCACTGCTTTAAATACATCGAATTAAGAAAGTTATGTGTAGCACTTTAGATCTTTTTTCTGAACCGGGGAAAATCTGACCATGTTTCTCTATAACAATAATAAGGACAAGACCAGAGTTATGGTTTTCCAGAAAAAAAGCCAGACCCCCATTAGTCTTCCTGAGATCGTCGGATTATGAACGAATAAAAGCATCTTATTAAAAACACGTTTGCTTTTGTCTGGGTATTTACTTTGTAATCTGTGCTTTACATCTACTGTATTGTTACCACTTTTAAAGGTGATATGTAAAATAAAGTTTTTTATTATTGTTATAGAGAAACATGATCAGATTTTCCCTGGTTCAGAAAAAAGACGATTAAAATCTGTAATCTTTCCAAGAAGTTTCTGCTTTGTGCTAAGACATTAACGAGTACAACCCCCCTCTCTGCGGGAGGGCTGGCTGTGACGAATTAAACCGGTTTCACGGGTATTTTCAATGTAGGAAGTACAGTAGGACAGCACAAAAAAAACAGACATTGTATGGTACAGCACGGAGCTCAGTCAATTCAAACAAGTTCAGTTTCAAAAGAACTGCAACAGACATAAAAACTCCCTTGCTTTTAACAGAGCGTTCCATAATTTCTAACTACGAAAATGATTTAAACTGCGACACTTATCATTCACCAAGAGCTTGAAATATCACAAGGATCCTCTAGAGCACAGCAAAGACTGTATTAAAAGAATCGCGTATCTCAAGAAATTAATAAGATATAATTATATTTGTGTAATTCATATAATTATATAATGCCAGTGAACTCTTGTTTTTATGTCCACTATAACTACGCTGGGCAAACGCCCAGTTCATCTGGCATTTTCTTTTACACTGCGGGCATTCTCCTGGTCTGTGTCTTCTAGGATATAATGTCAACGAACTCTTGTTTTTATGTCCACTATAACAGACAATCTCCTTTGCTTTTAACCGAGCGTTTAATAATTTCCTAAAATGAAAATGATTTACTTTATTTCCCTCACGGGATCAATAAAAGTATCTATCATCTGTCTAAACTATGGGACAGAATTCTGGGGTCTCCCCATACCAGAGATTATGGTAGGGCTTCAGAATGGTGATTGGCTGACACCATCTGACACCCCTCTGATTGGAGAAAAAAGACATGCTGGTTTGCTATACATACAGTACTGTACCAGGAAGAGGATTTCTTTCTGTTCGAAACGTGTATTTTAAAAGTTTAAGAAGTAAAAACCTTACAGCGTACACAGATTTCGTTATCTTTGTCTTATGCATAATAATGTTCACCGCTCTGTCTAGCAAATTAATAATAAACGTTATTTTATATAGCGTTTTAAACGAATAAGTAATTAGATTGCTCATAAACCTAATCACTTGCTTTTTCTTTTTATTTAGGCTCAGATTTCAACTATAGATCGTATTATTAATAACCATAATAACAACCAACCAACAAAAACAACCATATAAACATAATTGAAGTCAACTCCTAGGTACTGTAACTGTCGTGTGGATGGTTTCACAAGAATCAGACAAAGGTTTAAGCATCGCTTGTTCTAGATAAAACTGCAAAAAAAACAAAACAACAACCCATAATGTACTTCTTTGCGGCTCTGTTTGCCCAAATCATATATTCACAAAGTGAAATCTAGAAAATAATATTACGTAACCAAAATCCGCAATATGGAAACAGAACCTGTGTAATTGTTGATAGATGATGTACTCGTAACATTTTTACAAGATGAACTACAACATTTAAAAAATGACTTGTATGCACTTTATATCTCTAATCAATCCACGGCCACATTGTTAAAAGCAGAGTCCCAGCACAAAACAAAACTAAAACGCATACCGTTTCGCGCTTCTTATTAGTTGCTCAAAAGTAATTTGACCGTATGAAATGCATAATATAAACCTAGAAACATATATGTGAGCAGTATTTACGCACTGTAGTATCGGTGTTAAGACATACCTCTCAAATACTGTTTGTAACTTGAATACAAGTTAAAAATATCTCAAGACCGATTCTGGTCATAATGAAACCATGTTTCGTGTGTGTTTTCTTTAAAGTACCGAGACCAGCCATATACTGTATGTTTATGTTCCAAAATTAATATCGTTTATGGCCTTCACACGCGTTGCAGTATGCTCCTATTCTTTTTATGCTCAGCTACTAAGATTTCCCTTCAGTGGTAAAATTAGATATGAATATTCAATACTTAAACGGGCACAGTTAAGACATTAAATATACATATACATACTGTATACAGTACAGTTTTCATACGGTAATATGTTTATGTTCCTAAATCAATCTCTTTTATGAGCATGTGAAAGGCATGGTGAATCGATTCTCAAAAATTACTGTACTTTGCATGATTGGAAACAAATGCGTGATTGCGAAATGCTGTGGTGTTACTTTTACAAAGACGGTCGATGAAAAAAAGAATATTGACCAGGGCAATACTTTGAGTTTACACTTACAGCTTGTCCAAGGTCATTCATTATTAATACTATTATTAATATCTTCGTTAAAGACTTCGATGGCCACAACACACGTTTGCGATTTAAATCAGAACACGATTTAAATCAATATAAATGTTTATATTGTAACGCATACTGTCCAGCCTCCATTTCTCTATAAAAATTTACTCTGTTGCACACACACACACAATAGAAGCAGGAAGCAGAAGCAGGGACCGTTGTCAGAAGGGAAGAAGGTGACTATTCATTGTTATCAAAAATGACTTAGAATCGATCATGTTGCGATATTTTGAAATATAAAAGTCAATTGATTGCCCATAATATCGCTTACCTATTTTTTCGAAGAAATGTTTGTTAAAAGAAAAGTCCAGCACCAGCTGGATTCGAACACACAACCTGCCAGCTGTTAGTCAGGCACGTAGACCAGTAGGCTACAAGACAACTCGCATGAACTGGGAGGCGAAACAGCCCTACACAGCCCTGTCGCAGTACACGAATATAATCATACCGTTATTAAATTCTTTAGATACGCGATTCCATATTATATTGGCAGAAAAGCTTAAAACTACCACTTTTTCACACGCTATTTCACATGCTAGTTAAATACTTCGATGCTTAAAATCGTTAGGGAGAAATGGAATACCGGTGTGTATTTTTCCTTTAAAGTACCGATTCCTGGAATCTGACTGGCTGACACCCTTCTGAAGTGGTTCCATAAAATCTGGTATATGGAAAAGAAAGCGTTGATAAATACAAGTGTCTTTTAATACACTCTTTGCTGTGCTCTTGAGGATCCTTGTGATATTTTGAGCTCTAGTTGAATGATAAGTGTCGCATTTTAAATCATTTTCGTAGTTAGAAATTATGAAACGCCCTGTTAAAAGCAAGGAAGTTTTTATGCCCGTTGAAGTAAAACAAAATGCCTGACAAAGTATGGCTTGGACAGATTCCAAGTGCTTGTACAAATGTGCTAAAGAAATTATACTTTGAGTATACAGCTTGTCCAAAGTCATCCATTATTAATACTATTAGTAATATCTTCAGTAAAGGCTTTGATGCATAAATATTTCTGATAAAGGTAGGTTGTGTACTTTTGTCCAACTGAGCAATCTTGCTTTCATAAAATATACCAACATTTTAATGACTGATGATTAACATGCTGTAATACACAGTTCAAAATTAAAGTCTCAAATGCTGTACATGAGAGGTTAAGCTCCCCCTGGCGGTTTTACAAGGTGACGCCGGATAGTTTCCAGCAGAGCGTCAAATGACGCGCGATTAACCACGTGACACCGCGTGATACCGCGACACGCCCACCGGGGTATGCCGCGAAATACCTCACCTATTTTGAATGGCTGCATCTGTACCTGTACATATCTACCAACCTATACCCATGTACCTGTGCCCCAAATAACCCTAGTGTTTTGTACCCTGTTTTCTTTGGTTTTCCTTTTTTGCAGCTGCTATGCTGTTAGACGTGTTTAAATAAAAGAGCTGAATTCCTGTCTTTCATCCTCACCAAACCCACCATGCTACAATATATTTATATAGCTGATAGTAGTACCGTTCTCCACTTTCTTAGTAAACATCTGCATCAATTTCTTTACCAAGTGATCCTTTGGTAAAGTGGTAAAGTGCACACCTATCACCCAGAAGGTCCTGTGTTTGATTCCTAAGTTCCTAAGTTTTATTTCTAACAAAGACACCTTCTCTAAAAATAAAATAGTAAATAATATGTACATTATATTGACATTTTTATTATTTTTATATTTCAAAACATGTTAAATATTAAATTATATTACTAAAATATGATATTAAAAACATGAATGAGTTAGTAAACCTGACAATTACAAGTTCCAAAAACAGTTTTCCAATGGAGCAGACCTGCACTTCTAATAAATAATAATTTCAAAGTCTCTCAAACACATAAAAATTTTTAAGATACTGTAATACTGTAGGTATGTATATAGATTAAAAATAAAAAATAAGGTTCACATTTTTCATAAACATTTTTTGTACAACATCTTCAACTTGCTGTGGTGAAAGTGCAATACTTTGGAAAGTGGTGACGTTCCTTTACATACATTGACAGCTCAGTGGTAGGATTCTAGGTGCTGTCACGCAAAAAGGTCCAGGTTTGATTCCAGATCTGACCTGAGTTAAATTTGTTAACAAATTGTTCCTTAGGAATAATAATAATAATAATAATTGCTTACACTTATATAGCGCTTTTCTGGACACTCCACTCAAAGCACTTTACAGGTAATGGGGATTCCCCTCCACCACCACCAATGTGCAGCATCCACCTGGATGATGCGACGGCAGCCATAGTGCGCCAGAACGCTCACCACACATCAGCTATCAGTGGGGAGGAGAGCAGAGTAATGAAGCCAATTCATAGAGGGGGATTATTAGGAGGCCATGATTGGCAAGGGCCAATGGGAAATTTGGCCAGAACGCCGGGGTTATACCCCTACTCTTTTCGAGAAACGCCCTGGGATTTTTAATGACCACAGAGAGTCAGGACCTCGGTTTTACGTCTCATCCGAAGGACGGCTCCTGTTTACAGTATAGTCCCTGTCACTATACTGGGGCATTAGGACCCACATGGACCGCAGGGTGAGCACCCCCTGTTGGCCCCACTAACACCTCTTCCAGCAGCAACCTTAGTTTTTCCCCGGAGGTCTCCCATCCAGGTACTGACCAGGCTCACACCTGCTTAGCTTCAGTGGGTTGCCAGTTGTGAGTTGCAGGGTGATATGGCTGCTGGCGTAAGAAATAATAAACACTCTCTAACAATAAAATAATTTGTAAACTATATGCACATTTTTGAATATTAAGTAATATCAAAGTTTTTTGCTGCATATTAGAAATATGCAAGAACAATACATTTCAGTTTAACTTTTCTGATTAGCATTGGATGGTGTGTTCTGTGCCCTGGAGATTATCCTTGCAGGAGGGGGGAGAGGGTGTGGGTGTTTATTTTTACTTTCTGTCTTCACTACACATTCCCAGTAGCCACTGATGCAGCTTGTTAAGGAACTGCAGTTCAATTCCTGGTGTTCTATCTGTATATTGTTTGCATGTTCTCTCTTTCTTGCCTCAACACTGCTCTGAATAAAGCGGTTAGAAAATGGATGGACTGGTGTTTATACTTGTAGAAATGTTCCATTTTAAATACAATACAGAAGAAATTTGCATTACATTAGGCATATATTATGTTACTGTATACTTTTGGTTTTCTTTTCAGCTACCACAATGTCCCTTTAGTTGTATAATTCTATATTAATTTTCCATATTAAGTAGATTTAAACATGCGTAGTAGAAAAAACGGATTAAATGAAGCAATTATTTCACTAATATCTAATGGACCTCAAGTGCCACCTATTGATCACCTTTGGCCAGTGAATTATCATATGCAATGCGCTATGTTAAAATCTACCAAATAAGGACTACTAATGTGATACTCAACTTGAACAGCAGCTGTGGGTTCAAGTTTAAACATATATTATATTATAACCGCTTTTATTTCCTTTTGATAAATGACATAGATTCATATGGAGACGCTTCAGACAAATAAGTTAACACACTACTATTTTGGTTTTATGTATAGACTACATTTGTGTCTGAAATACTATAAATGTTAGTTTTATGCAATTTCACTGGCTACATTTTTTGCACTTCATCTAAGAGTTTTCTTTAATTTATGGTATGTAACTTAAGGCATGTACTGCATATTTCTTACAGCGGTGTTAGAAAATCATTACAAAAAGCATCAGCTAATGTCCAATAGAGTAAGAAATTGTATTTCTTAAACAGAATTAGCATAAATATAAGATGCTGGTACATGGGAGTGGATTTCATCTACAAGTGAAAAACAAATTATATTTGCAGCTATAAAAAGGTAAACTGAGAAGACTTCTGTAACTGATCTTTTCAGGCCATTTCAGTCCAGTGCTGATCCTCTGATCTTGGGAGCCTTTGAGATTTTAAAACAGCATTTTGCTTGCCTACTCACTTGGTCTGCATAACAGACTATTAAGAGCCATCACCATCACTGTACCATGTGCAGTCCTACATAACATTGCAATTGACTTGATGACCCCCAAGATCTGTCTGCAAGACATTTGTCACATTGTGGTTGTTTCACCACCTTTATTATTGGACCACAGCCACAGGACAGAGAACGGATACTGTTCCGAAGAATTGTCACAAATAATCAATTTTAAAAAGGTGGCGATAAAGAGTTTTTTCTTTCACATACCCTTACATTTGCAGCGTATTGTCTGTTCCCCCAAATCCCCAATATCTGTTCTTTCCTCTGAGAAACACAAGCCCAGAGTCACATCGCAATACAAAAATACAACAAATCTCATCAATTATCATTGCATATTAACATATCATTGCACTAAAGGCTCTACATTCAGTAATACAGCTACGAATAGAAGTAGTCATTAACTTCATTATTCATAAATTATACTTCTATCAGTAAACACATGTATTAATAAACTTCATTATGAATAATTGTGGAGTGACTGGAAAGCAAAGTTATTTAAATATTACAATAATTTTCAATTGATGGATGCATAAGGTCATTACTTAGTGACAATATTATTATCACTATATTCGGGAACATTCCAGTGTCCCACATTTACTTTTTTACTATTTGTTGCAATTGAGAACATGTTTAGCACAGTGCTGCAGACTAGTTTCAGCAGCCAGGTTTGTTGCAATTGATCTTAAGGTGGTGCACTAGTTTAGCATGGAGCTACGTCCTAAATATGGGTTGATCTCCAGTTAGTACACGTTTATTTATGATGTTTATTCACCCTTAAATACAGTTTGATACTGTATGGTATTAAAGCCAATACAGCATGTGTATATCTTTTTATTATCAAAATAAATAATAATAAAATAAAAATAATACAATTATTTGTTTCCTAATTACATTTAAGTTAAGTTAGTTTTAAGAAAAAAATAGATTATTTTTAAGCAAATGTATACCTGAAAAACACATTGTGCTCAAAATGGCCTATAACAATAAACACATTTTATATATCCAGCTGTGCAACTTACTTTGTCAAACAGACCTACTTGTATTTTTAATATTAATTTAATATTTACTGTGATACATAAAAGTCTTAAAATGGCAATATAATACATAAATTACATTTTATAATGGGACAAAGATTTTCCCCACGGGACTAGGCATTGGCTGGGATTCAAACCAAAGCATTCTGCGTGACAACCCACATGACATGTTAAACATTCACTGCCCCACCTAGCAGCCTGAGGGGGGGTGCCAACACCATCGTCACCAATAGTCAGGTCCGAGTGCAAATCTGAGTCTGTTAGCCAGTTTTAGTCTGTATCTGTAAATGGCACTAGACCATCACTGTATTTATGAAGGTAGTTGACATTAGCTTGTAGTTGATCAAACTTGCTCCTAAAACATTACTCATGATTACCGACAGTAGAAGAGTCCAACAAAGTTGTTGTTTTTTTATTCCTCACACGGACTCCACCTCTCTTCCCATAGCTGAGGACTGTTTTTTTTAGTTTGTCACCGTTTTTTACTATTTTTTTGTCAAAATGTTTGCTGCAATTGCGTTCTGCAGAAATATGTCCAGTGAATCATCCCGCGGACATGGTTGCTTCCACTCTAGCAGGAGCAGAGGTTTTCAACCTGTGGGCCGCGTGGTACTGCAAGGGGGTCGTGAAATGATTGTTGTAAGCAGGGCCAGCGCTATGGGGGTGCAATGTGCGCAACTGCACTCAGGCCCAGATCTAAGGGGGGTCGTTGCTAATGTCACTAAAATTACAGATATTTCTTGAGAAAAGACCATCTGTAAAATAAACGGGAAACACCGTGTATTATCCAATAGCAATATTAGTCTGGCATACAGCATTTTAAAATAAAATACAATGATCTATTGGAAAACATGGCTGTGTGGATGATTTGTAATTGATCATTGACGCGTTCATTTCAGAATATGTAGAATTGGATAATGCGACCTGTTCCCCTGCAAGACTGAGCAACAGATAAGCTTACATTTAGCTAAGCTATGTTTGTTAGTGAGCAACATGTAAGCGATCCAGAAATGTAAGTCGGATAGCAAGAAACGCAAAGAACAGAAAAGACAATTAGAGAGGAAAAGTTTAAAGTTAACTTTTTAATTTGTTTACTGGACACTGTGATCAGTGAGATAGTAGAACGTTTTTGTTTCTTGAGCGAATTCAGCTGTCTTTTTGGCATTTTATTTGATATAAAAAATACTGAAGATAATTCAGCTGAAGCCTGCAATGAACTTGCTTTGTTTTTAGGAGACATGGTGGAGATTTTGCAACTGAATTAAAGTTTCTGTCTCATCTGCTCCCCAATGAAGTCAACACTCCATCTGAAGTACTGCAGTATTTGGTCAACAAAGATATGAAATCATTCAGTTTTGTTTTTGACAAGGCTAACGTTAAGTGCGTGATATATCATAATAAAGAAAAAGCTGTTCAAATATTTTTCTTATTTTTATTTTATTTCTTGTGATGTGTTGATTGGACTCTTTCTGTAATCAATACATGGTCTTTGTAAACCCATGTTTGTAGCTTGTACAGTATATGCATATTTTCTCTGATTACCGGTGTTGATTAGGCTACTGCTGAGGTATGACACGAGCCCATTTCAAACAATGAGGACAGCCTGGTACTTGTATGGGCCACAGAAGTGTTTATGGTCGCTCATGTGGATCGCGAACTGTAATAGGTTGGGAACCTCTGCCCTAGAGTATTTGATTTATTTTGTATGTGGAGGACACGGTTAAGATAGATCCTGTTTATAATTGAAGAGAGTCACTAAAAGTATTAAAATAATTAGCTTTATTTTTTATTAATCTCACTCACAGACACACCAGACATGTAAGGATTAACTTGACTGGACACAGGTCTCACATAGATCTTTACAAATAAAAAAAAGTTATGGTTTCTTATCACCCAAACAAAAGACACAAACTGTTGCAGATTGCTACAAGAGCAGTGCCCTCAACCCCCCATAACATCATTGTTATCAAATCACTGTTGACCTTACAAAAAGTCTCCTGAGTCAGAAACTTTTTGATAAAATTCTCCACATAACTTACAAAAAGCTACAACTGGGAGAAAATGTTTTCAAAAAGAAAAAATCACACTACTGACACTCCTACCAAGCATCTTCAAAACCAAACACATTTTCTTTTTTTTTTTATTTTAGTTTGTACCACTTGTTCTTAGTATAGTATCTAGACATGGTAGTTAGATAGCTTTGATGGTATTTGGTAGCATAAAGAGAGTCAATATCACATTGGCAGAAATCATATTACTGTGCTTGTATCACTTGGCTGCACATTGGACTATCACTGTCATTAATGTATAAAATTAATGCACAACAGCCAATGGAAGAAAAGCAATGTAAAGTCTAAATCCTTACCATGTCCAGCAAATGCATGTCACTGTTTCGCACCTTTTGGCCGGGACTGAGGAGCATTCCAAAACATCTAGGAGACAAAGTACAAAACGATAAAGCAAGGAATTAACTACAAAAAATACAGCAGAAAAAGCCATTCTTGAAAGGTTGTTTCTTCAACCTTCAAAAGTGTGTATGAGGTATTTTATCTAATTATTCCAACATTATGTCCTCTTACTATTAATCTTCCTAGTGGATTGTGTCATTTTAGGTTTGGTTAGGATATTTTTCTTTATTCAGTAAAACAGACTTTATTGTTAACATTGTGAAGCACTGATTAAATGGGTTTCATGCCAGCAAGCGCAACAGTGCATGTATGCTGAATTTAAAAGCATACAGAGACATTAAATACACAGTACTTTGCTTAAGGAATTGATGACTGTTTACCAGGCTATGGATCCACACTTCCAGTGCCTGAAAAAGCATTCACACCGTTACAATGATGTTGTTATTGCCTGGTTAAAAATGATTATTTTTAACCGTCTCAGGCAATTTTTAACCGGCCGTCTCAGGCAGTGATTATAATTGAGTGCCCATTACATATGTATATATATGATCAAAATTTTTATGTTCAAATTGAACAACTTTATGGATACCTCTGCCAGCACTTACAACTATGAGACATCTGTATAAGTCTCCACCAACTCTGCACACTGGGATGCTGTACTTTTTTACCATTCTTTTTTGCAAATTGCATAAGCTCTGTCAGGTTGGTTGGTGATCGTTGACTGACAGCATCAAGTCTTGTCATAGACTCTCCATAACATTGAAGTCAGGATGTTGTGTACCAGACTGATTTAAGTGGCTATCAACAGCCTTTGTTCATTTCCCAGAATCCTAAATATGAGTTTTGTTTGGATACTGGAATATATAATCAAATGTTACATGCTCCTGTCAATATAAGTACTGATCTTGAAGTTAAAGTGAAATTACCTAAAAGATAGTAAGCTGCTTGCCACCCTATAGAGGTCTATAGGGTCCAGATTTCATTCAAGTATGTACAGTAGCATGTTTGATTCATTGAGGTATGATATTATAACAGAAATTAAAGTTATTGTATGAATGAATTAACATAAAAAATACTAAAAATGACAAAACTACTCAGAATACACACATTGTCCTATGATTTAGAACTGGGGTTTCCAACCAGGGGTTCACGAACTAAGAAAAACAACAGTAGTAATATTAATATTTTACAAAGTGAAAAGAAGCATGTTAAGAGGGTTGCTGTTGCATTCACAGATGCAGCCATTCGAAATGTAAAAAATAAAAATGTCAATATACTGTAGTGTCCATAATATTTGCTATTTTAATTTTTCAAAGAAATGTTTATTTGTTAAAAAAAAAAGTTAAGAAAAAGCACGCAAAGATAAGTTTCAGGCAAGCTGGCTGAAAATATATCTGTGGTTTGAAATGAAAGATGGAGAAATGAGCTGCTCAGCTAGCAACATGTACAATAGTGTGAGGTTTACTAGCCAGTGTTACTAAATGGAATTCTAAATGGAATGTCCTTCTTTAAAGCATCTGAAGATTGACAGGTCGAACTACGGAATCTATCTGAATGACAGAGGTTTGTCAGAAATGTATCAAGCACACTCTTAAAAGAGTTAGATGCAACTGTGGGCACAAGTCCTTAGTTTTCCTTAATACTGGATGAGTCCACTGATATAAGTAACAGTAAGCAGCTTATTACTTATGTATGGCACATACATGGAAACAAGGTGAAAACTAAATTTTTTATAAACTCAGAAATTGCAGATGGATGGGCAGAAACCATTTTAAAGATAAAAAGCAACTTATGAGTGAAAAAAATTAAATGGAAGCAAAATTGTTGCAGTATGCACAGAGCTGTTATGACAGGAAGCTGCCAAAGAGTTGTTCAAAAACAACCGGATTGCACTGCACGGCTCATTGGCTTGCCCCTGCTGCATGTGATGCAGCCAGATTTGTGTTAGTGAAACGATTGCTTCATTTAATCTCTTTACTATGCATGTTTAATATTGAATATTAATATGGAATCTTACAACTAAAGGGAATTTTTTGTAGCTGAGCATAAAAATAAAGTAATAAAATAAAGAGCATAAGGTCTCTGAAGGTCATAAATGATATTAATTTAAGAATATAAATAATTATTCAAGCTGTATATGGCTGGTAGTAGTAGTTTAAATAAAAAATACACACCAGTATTCCACTTTCTTCCTAAACATTTTAAGCATCAAAATCTTTCATTCGGTTACATACTGTGATAATTTTTGAAAAGTTTTTCTGTACTCTTTCTGACTATATTAAATTTATATGCTATAGAAAAAGTTATAATGTTTTAACACTTTCTATGAATATTTGTGCTCATAATTTCAGTAAAAAAATGCATACTTTTTAGAATTTGATTAATAGGGAATATATTATGGAATCGCATATCTTAAATTAATAACACTATAATTATATTCACATCGCTCAAATTATTACAGTAGTACACTTTCTTAAACATCTACATCCATTTGACTCCTTCACCTGCGATTACTTGGAAACCTTTTGCCTGCCCTGTTCAGTTATAGCTTAAGCTGTCAAGTGTCACATTGGTGTAATGGCTTAGGTGTGTGCCTTGCATGCTGGAGGCTGGGGGTTCGAACCCAGCTGTCACCATGAGTTTTCTTTTAAAAAATTTCTTCCAAGCATTTCTTTGAAAATCTAAAATAGAAAATATAATCAACACTATATTGATTTTGTTGGTATTTCTAAATATCACAACACGTTCAAAGTTAAGTTATTTATTAATAACAACCAATAATTTCAGACTGCTTGTATTTTAAAATTGTATTTTGTTCGGGGTGATTTGTCATTCTTTTCACAAACTTCAATTTATTAAACATCTATTTTTGAGACAGGGTGTTCCAGACCTCTGTTTAATTTCTGCAACTCCCTCTGTATTCCATGACCTTTTCTATGAATACTTGCGCTTGTTATTGCAGTAAAAAATCTCATACATTTTAGAATCCACTAAATAGGGAATATAATATGGAATCGCTTATCTAAAGAAATTAATAATGATATTAATTTAAGGATCTAAATATATGTATTTATATAGCTGGTAGTATAACTGTAAGACACTTTCTTTGTAAACACGTTTTATTTTTAATTTGACTCATTCACGCATGATTCCTTTAGAAACATTTTTAAGCTGTTCGTCTCAGCTGTGTTGAGCTTCTGAGCAGCCCGTTGGTGCAGTGGGTTTGTCAATAGAGGTTCTGCCTAGACAAGAAGTTCCCAACCTATTACAGCTAAATATTTACAAAATATTGCAAAAACTAAGGCACCAGTACAGCTCTTTCTTATGATATCTCTCGTACTTAACATTAGCCTTGTCAAAAACACTGAACGAGCGGAATCTAAAGGAACTGAATATTTTTACACAAGTGCAGGGTAGCCTTCTGTACCAATGAATTTATGAAGACGTTGAGAAACAAAAATATGCACAATAACTATAAGAACAGTTATAAAACAGAAGTATATGTTAACTCCCCATCCGTTACATTATATTCAACACATAGATTTTCAAATGGACGCAGGAATGCACAGTCACTCAGTAGCCTGCAGCTAGTCCGGCAATAAACATGCACACCTTCTTTCTGGCTAACTTAGTGAGAAGGCTGGTTCTCTTTGACACATACCAAATGCTGGATGTCGGGCTGCAGAGATGTATTTTGTTTGGCTTTAAAGCCTCATTTGATAACACTTCGGAACACAAAGCACACAGCGGCAGCGGCTCATTCTCAGTTCCCATTTTCTCTTTTTTAGTTTAGGTTTAGATTTTGGGTTATTGGTATAAGACACTGAAGTGGTTTCTTTGCTTGTAGATGGGCCTTCCTCTGTGTCCTTGTAAAAGAACCAAACGCAAGCCACTTACCCATGACATGAAGGGTACTTAGGCAGTTATACTACATTCTGCATTAGCTTTCTTGTCATGTCACATATAATAGCACTAAATGACAGTCACGTCATGCCAGCATGCTAAGCCATAATATATACAAATGTTTATATTATGTTATTTATATTATATATAATGTTACATATTTATGACTGCTTTACAATTACAGCCAGGCTGGCACAACCCATACCTGGGGCCAGTTTGCAAGTAAATACAAAGGCTCCCCCGGATTCCTTCTGCCTCCACCAGTGCACACAGAGCAAGAGAGCAGAATTCAAACGGGCTAACATATTGAACTTGATACTTCGTAACGAGCTAGTTAAAACTTGACTTGTCGTGCTTTCGTCGTAGCAAACTTAGTGATGATATCACGGAAATCCACCTGCCTTGCGGTACTGTTCTCTATAAACATCAAAGCCAGAGCTGACAGTCTGTCCTGTGTCATGGTGGACCTTAGATAAGTCTTGATCAACTTCAGCACTGGTGACAGCAACTGGAATTTTTAAAAACACTTGACATGCTATCACTATGTCTGGAAACACGGATTTCATATCTTTATTGACCAAATACTGCAGTACTTCAAATGGAGTGTTAACTTCATTGGGGTGCAGATGAGACAGAAACTTTAATTCAGTTGCCAAATCTCCGCCATGTCTCCTATAAACTAGGCAAGTGTGTTGCAGCTTCAGTTGAATTATCTCCGGTATTTTTAATGTCAAATAAAATGCCCAAAAGATGTCTGAATTCACTCAGGAAAGAAAGAATTAGCTCAATGTACACATTGTGAATTTTTTCACAGCCTTCACTTTGTCATTTTCTGATCACAATTTTCTTATGTCCATATCTTCGCAAGGGAAACACATAAAGCCTTCAAACCAAATGCATTTTAAAGACCACGACTTGCGGGACTGCTGTGTACATAGGTTCACAATACAAGAAATACTGCTCAATACGGGTTCGTGAGAACAACCTGTATATGACCATAGAAATACAGAACAGCACCGAAACAAACTCAAGGTAGTCTCCAGTTATCCAGCCTGTAAGCAGGGAATAAAGATTTGTTTGATTTCTGAAACCCTTTCTCTATGTCCTGTTTTCATTCAGGTAAGAGTCAACTATATACACAATACAGCTGACAGCAGGAAAATTCCTATTCTTTACTCAGCAGCTTATTAAAAACAGCACCCATGATGTTCAAACCGATTTGTTACACAGAAGACTGACACAGCTTTGCATTGTGAATCTCTTTTTCTTATGCTTTTATTTTATGTGGCACTATGCACTGGGATAGGGGTATGCTGTTCACAAGCCAATAGCGTTTAAACCACAGCACCCACAATGCTACAAGTAAGTGTTTTACACACTAAGCAGGTCCTCTAACCTTTCCAAGCCTTGTTTTGGGCTGTGAAACCTTTTTTTTCAATATGGCACCATTAGACATGCGATCCACTGAGATAATGGGGTCTTCTTCATGAATCAATAGCTTTTTAAGCACAACACCCACAGTGCTGCAATCAAGTGTTTTACACAGCAGATGGCCCCCCTCACCATATACAACCTTGCTTTGGGTTGTGAAACTTTTCCTTATTTTTTAATTATTTTTTCCATATGGCACCATTAGAGAGGCGGTACATGGGGATGGGGGGTGCTATTCATGAGTCAACAGCTTTTCAAGCACAACATTCAAAATGCTGCAACCAAGTGTTTTACACACTAAGCAGGCCCTCTTATCTTTCACCGTCATGATTTCGAATGTGAATCCCTTCCATAATGTTGTATTATTTCTGGAAGATAGCACCATTGAACAGCAATACAGGGGGATAGGGGGTCACTGTTCATGACTCAATAGCTTTCAAACCACAACACTTACAGTGCTGCAACCAAGTGTTTTACACTCTAGACCTCTGACCTTTCACAACCTTGTGTTGGTTTGTGAAGCTTTTCTGTAATGTTTTATAATTTTTGTAATACTACACCATTAACAGGCAATACACTGGAGTGGGGGGTGCTTCCAGTAATTTCTGGGTTTCCTGAGTTTTATTTCAGTTTCATATTGGTTCTGAAAGTTAACACGTATGCAAGACATACTGTTTTTTGGGCATATTGAAACTGTTACTTAGCTTTCTTTCTGAGGGGAGTTATCCTGAGAAAAGATGTACTTTTCTTTACTATTATGCTATGCTGTGCAGTATGGGGTGGCTGTTTACTTATCAATAGTGCCTGGAATCTAAAACCATTAGAAGGGTTACAAACAACTGGAGGTCATTCACTCAATCTAGCTAAAGTAGTAGTCAATAATATATTCATTTGAGGACCTTCTGTTTTTTTTAAGCTTTTGAAGTTGACCCACAACTGGCTAAAGAACTGCCCCTTGCTGTCTGTATTAAACCTAGTTCACTCAGTAGTTTAAACTAAGTGTAAAGTGCTATGAGGAGAAATGCATGAAGCCATAGTTTTTTAAATCTTTTAAATCATGGGTGCTCCTACACTTGAGAGGTCTGCATAAAGGACCCAAAGAATCTACAAGTTTCACAGCTCAAGGTCAAAGTATCCATAAATTTTGCCAAAGCTATTTGATTCAAGTGGCTTTTTAATTCTTTTTTGGTAACATATCTATTGTTACGCCATGCCCCCGTCACTCCACCTCCCATTCCAACACGGTTCCCAATTAGCCCATTTACCCCAGCCTATTTAATGCTGCTTCGCACTCTCCCCTGAGCTCAGTATTAGGTTTTTCCTGGTTAGAGCTTCTCCCAATTAATTACTTCTTGGTTTTTGGCTTCCTGACTCTGGTTTGTTCTCCGACTACATCTCCTGGTTTTGTTTTGGTACTTTGGTTATCGTTCTGGCTTTGACTTTTGGCTTCCTCACGGCTTACGGCTCTGCTTCTGATTTTGTACTTTTGTACCGGTTTGTTTACCTTCGGCTTTCGGACCTCAGACTGTTTAATCGACTATGCCTCTGGAGTTCATCCTGGTTATTCTAGACAGGGTCCTCATTTATATTCCTCAATATTATATCCTAATATATCCCATTGTCCTCGATATTATACATGAATCCATGAGCACTGGCACTGTACTAACGGTCCTCAAAACTGCTGCCATTACCCCGGTGCCAAAAAAGCCTAACATGGCTCTCGACAATCTTAACAATTTTCGCCCCATCTCCGACTTACCCTTTCTTGCTAAAATTCTAGAACGTGCTGTCACACTTCAGTTACATAACCACCTCATGACAAACAACCTTTTTGAACCCCTCCAATCTGGCTTCCGTCAACTTCACAGAAGAGACACTGCCCTGGTCAAAGTCACTAATGATCTTCTAATAGCTTCTGATTCTGGTTCTCTTTCTATACTCATCCTTCTTGATCTCAGTGCTGCTTTTGACACTGTTGACCATAACATCTTACTTTCTCGTCCTGAGACTGTGTTTGGAGTTTCTGACACTGCTCTCAAATGGTTCAAATCTTTCCTCACTGATCGCTGTCACTTTGTCTCTCTTAATGGGTACAGGTCTGAAATTGGTCTTGTTAAGTCTGGTATTCCTCAGGGCTCAATACTGGGCCCCTTGCTCTTCAGCATTTACATGTTCCCACTTAGTCAGCTTTTAAGATCACATGGCCTCGGCGTTCATTTTTACGCTGATGATACTCAAATATACATCCATACCAAACCTGACACTGATGTGGCTGTCCCTATTCTATCTAACTGCATCTCTGACATAAACATTTGGATGTCTCAAAACTTCTTTCATCACTGCGACAAGACTGAAGTCATGCTTATTGGCACCCCCCATCAACTTCGTAAAGCCAGTCCTGTAACCCTATCTGTAGATGGCTCTGTACTTGAGCTTCAATCAAAATTGAAAAACCTTGGGGTTATATTCGATTCTGGCTTAACATTCGACCCATATGTGCATACTGTCAAAACATCTTTTATTCACGCCCTATGCTATCATTAACTGTGGCTGAAAAGCTGATCAACACATTTGTGTTCTCTCAAATTGACTACTGTAATGCTCTACTCACTGGGGTATCTAAATCTACTCTGAACAAACTGCAGTATGTCCAAAATTCAGCAGCCAGAATCCTGACCAGATCTAGTGCACACAATGTGTTCACATTACTCCTATCCTGGAGTCCTTACACTGACTTCCGGTCAAATTCCGTGTAGACTTTAAAATCCTCATGCTATAAGTATATACCTATAAGGCTCTGCATGGCTTGGCATCTCAGTACCTGTCTGAACTATTATCGCCTTACTCCCCACCTCGCAACCTTCGCTCTTCTAATTCTGCTCTCCTTACTGTCCCCCAAGCCCATCTACATTGTATGGGTGACAGGGCCTTCTCCTGTTATTCCCCCAAGCTCTGGAACTCTCTCCCCAAGGATATCAGAGAGTCACCTTCTCTAAACTCCTTCAAATCCAGACTCAAAACCCTCTTCTTCAGAAAAGCCTTTACTTAACTGGTTCCATTCTTCACCGCTCTGCTTTTCTTATTACCACCATCCACGGTCTCCTCTATATATTGTAATTGTGTTTTATCTTGTGTATTCTTCTTATTTATTGTTGTTGTCATCCTGTAAAGCGCTTTGAGAAGCCACCTTTAAAGGCGCTATATAAAATAATGTTTATTATTATTATTATTATTATTATTATTATTATTATTATTATTATTATTCCCTGATATCTATCACAAACAAATTGTGCCTAGGGATGTTTTTTACAGCAAGACATTATGTTGTGTCTGTACAACTGAAACACATTTTGGAGTACTTTTACAATGCTTTTAACAATGCCCACATCGTTATCGACAATGGAAATGTCTCTGGAATAGGCATATTGTATAAATTATAAAACTTAGGCTATCTACAATAGAAAGGAACCGGTTTGACATGTACAGTAAAATGTGACATCTCTGGAGTGTCGAGTAAATATCCAACATGAGCTCATTTGCAAGGCTATTAAAAAAGGTTGATCGAGATAACAGTCTGGGTTTGGCGAGTTTCGACTGTCTCCTGTCTTGGGCGAAAGGAATCTGTCTTTCATTGGAAGACAATGAACCTATTCTACTCGTACATGAGACACCAAGGGATTGGGTTGATACAGCCAGCAGCCATATCATCCTGCAACTCACAACTGGCAACCCACTGAAGCTAAGCAGGTGTGAGCCTGGTCAGTACCTGGATGGGAGACCTCCTGGGAAAAACTAAGGTTGCTGCTGGAAGAGGTGTTAGTGGGGCCAGCAGGGGGCATTCCTCTTGCGGTCTGTGTGGGTCCTAATGTCCCAGTATAGCAACGGGGACACTATACTGTAAACAGGGGCCGTCCTTTGGATGAGACGTAAAACCGAGGTCCTGACTCTCTGTGGTCATTAAAAATCCCAGGGTATTTCTCGAAAAGAGTAGGGGTGTAACCCCGGCATCCTGGCCAACTTTCCCATTACAAAAAAAAATCAGCGAGCCTGCACTACAACAGCCATATTATGGAGATAAAGACTTTTTACGGGAAAAATATAGCGCCATTTTTCATTCAATGAGTGTCTGAGTCAATGTGTCCGTCCTCACCGAATCTGAAAATACCACAATATTATAAACGCCATTAGGCTGGACAAATTTTTTTTTTAAATTTTTAACAAATAAATCAATAATGAGATGTAATGATGTGTTCCTGCTTAACTTAGACATTGCACGATTTGAAAAGCTATAAAAACAGGTTTTGATAGTTAATAACCACTTTTTACACGCAAAAAACGGGTGATCTTTCTTCCTTGTGGTCAGCCTAGAATCTTTGTGTACGCTGTTTCACTTTTTTTTCTTATCTCACCCGCGATTCGGGCACAGAGTGGTTAAAAAGAAGTCAGACAGGCAGAGGGAAGGGAGAGGGGTGAAAATATTACCTGTTAGAAAATAGGTGGATTTACACCTGTGAAAAGCATTCCAATTTTAATGGAATAAACATTATTCATAAATGATCTTGGACGGTCTGTAAACTGTAAACTAAAGATTTATAGAGACACGCTGAATATCACATCTTTTTACACTTGGAAGAACAATCCAATGTTGATTTGACACTGAAGATATTATTAATAACCTTTTAAATCTGAAGCTGTTAATTCTATTTCTGACCTGCGCACCTCCACACTTGCATGTCATGGTTCATCATGGGTGAATAAGTCAAATTAAAAATAAAAAGTGGAATACAGTAATCAGCTGGGGACTTGGACCCTTGTGATATTTCGAGCTCTGGTTGAATGATAAGTGTCACAGTTTAAATAATTTTCGTAGTTAGAAATTATGAAACGATCTGTTAAAAGCAAGGGAGTTTTTATGTCCGTTACAGTAAAAGAAAATGCCTGACAAAGTAGGGCTTGGACAGATTCCAAGTGCATTTTTGCAATTTACGTTGCATTGTGCATTGTGCTGCTGTAATACAGTTTAAAATAATTAAAAATCTAAACAATATCAGCTTTATTTATGGGTTGCAATTTAAAAAAAGTAAAAAACCGCACTCAAAATGCAATTTAGAGCTTTCTGGCAAGAGAAGACACCCAAATTAATAATGTAACATGCCACTGTTTGTGCATGAACAAGGTTATACTGCTATTTCCTTAGATAAAAAAATAATGTTATTAAGTTTTTAATAAAATGCTTTTATTCACTCATAATTTGACAATTTCAGGAAGACTAAGGAAGGACTAAGGGAATTGTCATCTGTTGTTGAAGCTCTGTGAGCTCGGTGACTTTGAGACCACTTGTTATCCCAGGTTGTTTGAATCGCCACAATTCAAATAGAGAAAAAAGACATGACTGACAAGATTTAAGATGTGGCTGTCAA
Source organism: Lepisosteus platostomus (assembly GCF_059453375.1). NCBI lineage: Eukaryota > Metazoa > Chordata > Actinopteri > Semionotiformes > Lepisosteidae > Lepisosteus > Lepisosteus platostomus. Next base: position 20,049,878 of record NC_142621.1, on the reverse strand, counting down.
TGTTGGATTAAAAAAAACACGTTGCCCGACGTTAGTTGCATTGCTTGAAAAATAATTTTATTTCGAGAGACTGGATAAGTAATTCAAGTGTTTTTTTAACTTCCTGAAAAACAAATAATAATTTAACTATATGTGCATACGTTTTATGATATGTCGCTGTTGTGAATGTCTGTGGAGTGTATCTTTTTTGCCTGTCTGTCCTGGCTGTGCTCTCTCGCTCGCTCGCTCGCCCTCCCCCCCTCTCTCTCTCCATTCAATTCAAGGTGCTTTATTAGCATGACAGATGGGTACAATCAGTGTTGGGTATTTACTTTGCTTTGAGATGCCACTTTTAAAGGTGATATATAAAATCAAGGCTTTAACTTGCTTTAACTCTGCAAGTCTGAGTTCTTGTGTCTGTCCTATCCGAACCCAAAAGTATTACAATATGTATCTTAATAGCAGGTGGTGTACAGCTTTTTAGTATAGATTACACTTTTCTAAAATGTATTTAAAAAATAAAAACGATTACAATCTAATCTTTCCACGTTTGATCCCAAGATCCCAAGAAAAATAAATCTAAACGGGAAGAAAGCTATGCAGAAAGTTTATTAAGATCCTTAGAAGACAAAGATATCAATTTATTTTGCATTTGTCTGATTGTGAATCAAAAAACACATATATTTAAACCCACGTTTGGGATTTAAATCAAAACGCGATTTAAATCAATATAAATGTTTATATTGTAACGCATAGGTGACTATTCATTGTTATTAAAATGACTTAAATTCGATCATGTTGTGATATTTAGAAATATAAATTTGTTTGGTGCGAGTGAGGTTTTATTTAATCTCTAACCAAGGGAAACATTTCATTTTTTCAAAGAAATGTTTGTTAAAAAAAAGAGTCATGGCTCCAGCGGGATTCGATCACAGACCATGTGACGTGGGATTCAGGAACCTAACCCACAGCGCCACCGGCAAGGTCACATGCAGAGTGCTGAAAAAGCACTACAGAAACATTATCAACAGACAATGTACAGCGTGTACTATTCTTGTGTTGCAGTACATGAATATAATTATATCGTTATTAATTTCTTTACATACGCGATTCCATATTATATTCCCTTTTAATCAAATTCTAAAAGTATGCTTGTTGACTCCTGTATCACATTACTTAAAGACTTCGAAGCTTAAAATGTTTAGGGAGAAATGGAATACTGGTGTGTATTTTTTATTTAAAGTACCAAGACCAGCCATATACTGTATGTTTATGTTCCAAAATTAATATCGTTTATGGCCTTCACACGCGTTACAGTATGCTCCTATTCTTTTTATGCTCAGCTACTAAGATTTCCCTTCAGTGGTAAAATTCCATATGAATATTCAATGCTAAAACGGGCACAGTAAAGACATTTACTGTAAATCTTTCTACGACCAACCAACGGACCACGAGTGTCCCTGTCGGTCAACCAATCACGTACCGCGGTATTTTGCGTCACGATGTGTGACGCCGTAGCCAATTACCTCCGGTACGTGTCTGTACCGCGCACTTTGAATGGCTGCATCTGTACATGTTTATAATGATAATATAGTGACAATATAGTTGATTATATTTATTGTCAGTAATAAATCAGTAGCGGTTTAAAATTATTTCTTGTTATTAATAAATGACTTAGGTTTGAAAATGTTGTGATATTTAGAAATTTAAAAAATGTCAATATAGTGTCCATAATATTTGCTATTTTAGTTTTTCAAAGAAATGTTTATTTGTTAAAAGAAAACTCAAGGCGACAGCAGGGCTTGACCCACGGACCTCAGGCTTATAATGCACACGCTTAAGCCATCACGCCCCACAGACGCAGTCACGTGGAAAGCAGTGAAACTGAAGTACACATATCCATAGAAAGTGTCTTATACTACTGTTTGAGCTACAGTATATGAATATAATCATATTGCTAATAATTTCTTTAGATATGCGATTCCATATTATATTCCCTATTAATCAAATTAAAGTATGCTTTTGTTTGCTCTGATAACGAGTGTATTCGCAGAAAAGATTAAAACATTATCACTTTTCACAAAGTATATAAACTTAATATGGTCAGAAGGAGCACGTAAAAACATTTCCAAAATAATGTAAGACTTTGATGCTTAAAATGTCTAGGAAGAAAGTGGAATACTGGTGTGCATTTTTTCTTTAAAATACCAATACCAGCCATATACAGTTTACATAATATGTGTATGTTTAGATTCTCAAAACTTACTTTGTATGATTGGAAACGAATACATGATCGGATCAACGAAACGCTGTAGTGTAACTCTTTGTCAATGAAAAAATAAAAGTATTTTTGTTTACAAAGACAGTTACAAAGAAAGTGGGCCAGGGTAATACTTTTTGCTTACAGCTTGTCCAAGGTCATTCATTATTAATACTATTAGTAATATCTTCGGTAAAGACTTTGATACATAAAATATTTCTACATAAAATATTTATGATAAAGGTGGTAGGTTGTGTACTTTTGTCCAACTGATCAATCTTGCTTTTATAAAACATACCAACTTTTTAAAGTTTAATGATTAACATGCTGTAATACACAGTTTAAAATGAAAAGTCTAAAGAGTATACAACTTAAATTCTTAATTAGATAAAGACTGTCCCTCAGCAGTGATTGGGATTCGAAACCGAGGGTTTTCTGGTGACAGCTCAAATGCTGTACATGAGAGGTTAAGCTTTATTAGCTCCACCTGGTGGTGATTCCGGATACTATTATCATAACAGCGGTATTATGCAGTATGACGCGATATGACACCCACCGCGTTGTAACACAGCATACCCTGCTCGTTTTGAATGACTGCATCTGTATGAAAAACACCTGACCAGATAAAGCTTTCCAGTACTTTCTTTGTGTATATCCTAATTGCAGTGGGGAGAGAGTGTGTGTGGGAAGGTTTACACTGCAATTCAATTGGGACTTTGTAATCTTCACACCTGAAGCATTGTGTTTCTTGTCTTCCCTTTTCAGCATTGAATAAACTTTTAGTTATTCCTTTGCAGTCTGTGCCTGCTGACGCAGCTCCCTATTTGAACTCTCGGTTCTTGACTGAGAAGGTTTTGGAGAACTTTACAAGTTCTATGTGATGCAAGTTTGAAGTGTGATGACAAATTAAACCAATTGTTAATATGATGTTTACACTGATGCGTTTATCAATTTTATATATCAGAGTGTATTTACTTGACATTCACAATCACTTAAGCGTACGGAGGAGTGTCAAATGTCAAGAAGACGTCCCGCCTTTCCCCCATGGACAGACTGGCAAAGCAATTTGGAAGGATTAAGTATCCAGCCATTTCAAAGGGTACAACTGCAGCAGCCACAAATAAATAAAAAATAAACTTTTTTCTCATGATCATAACTGTAACAAATTGTCACGTTTCGCTTCCTTATGTAACAATCATGTTTCTGAATTATGAAGCTTCTTAATTTTTGAAGAATTCGCTACCAATAAGTTTCTGAGCGCCATTAACAATATTAATTTATTGATATACCGTGCCTTCAGAAAGAATTCAGACCTCTCCACTTTTTACAAACTTTGTTGTGTTGAAGACGTATTTCAAAATGGATTGAATTGATTCTTTTCTGCAATCAATCGACACACAATACCCCATAATGACAAAATGAAAACATGTTTTTAGGAATTTTTGCAAGTTTATTAAAAATAAATAACTGAAATCTCCCATTTACATACGTATTCAGACCCTTTATTCAGTACTTTGTAGGACCACCTTCGCTCTTTAAGCGATTACAGCGGCAATTCTTCTTGGGTATGCTTCTATCAGCTTTGCACACCTGGATTTGGGCAGTTTCTCCCACTCTTCCTTGCAGATCCTCTAAAGCTCTGTCAGATTGGATGGGGAGCATCAGTGAACTACAATCTTCAGGTCTCTGCACAGATTTTCTATGGAGTTCAAGTCTGGGCTTTGGACGGGCCACTCAAGGACAATCAGAGACTTGTTCCGAAGCCACTCCAGAGTGGTCTTGGCTGTGTGCTTTGGAATATTGTCATGCTGAAAGGTGAATCTTCACCCTAGTCCAAGGTTGTGTGCGCTCTAGAGCAGGTTTTCTTTGAGGACCTCTCTGTATTTGGCTCTGTTCATCTTTCCCTCAAACCTGACCAGTTTCCCAGTCCCTGCCGCTGAGAAGCATATCCACAGCATGACGCTGCCACCAGCATGCTTCGCCATAGGGATGGTTTTAGCCAGGTGATGACCACTACCTGGTTTTCACCGGACATGGCGTTTGGCATTCAGGCCAAAGAGTTCAATATGTGTCTCATAAGACCAGAGAAATTTTTTCTTCAGAGTCCTTTAAGTGCCGTTTGTCAAACTCCAGGTGGGCTATCATATGCCTTTTACTCAGGAGTGGCTTCGGTCTAGCCACTCTACGATTGAGACCTGATTGATGGAGTGCTGCAGAGATAGCTGTCCTTCTGGCAGGTTCTCCCATCTTTACACAGGAACTCTGAAGCTCTGTTAGAGTGGCCATTGGGTTCTTGGTCACCTCCCTGACCAAGGTCCTTCTTGCCTGAATACCCAATTTTGCCAGACAGCCAGTTCTAGGAAGAGTCTTGGTGGTTCCAAAATTCTTCCATTTGACAATGACGGAGTCCACTGTGCTCCCGGGAACCTCCAAAGCATTGCCAATTTTTTATACCCTTTTCCAGATCTATGCATTGACACAATCCTATCTCTGAGGTCTACGGAGAGTTCCTTGGACTTCATGGCTTGGTTTTTACTCTGCCATGCGCCGTGAACTGTGGGACCATATAAAGACAGTTGTGTCCCTTTCTAAATCATGTCCAATCAAGTGAATTTGCCACAGGTGGACTACAATCAAGTTAGATCTAGAGACATCTCAAAGATGATCAAAAGAAATAGGATGCATCTGAGCTTAATTTGGAGTATCATAGTAAAGGGTCTGAATACTTACATAAATGAGAGGTTTCAATTGTTTATTTTTAATACATTTGCAAAAATTCCTAAAAATGTGTTTTCACTTTGTCATTATGGGTATTGTGTGTCAATAGATGGCAAAAAAGATTCAATTCAGTACATTCAAAAATAAGTCAACAACACAACAAAGTGAGGAAAAAGTGGAAGGGTCTCAATACTTTCTGAAGGCACTGTAGATATATGTATTTAGCTGGTTGTTTTAGGGTATTCATTTTATGTAACAGTAATTAAATGTTCAATTCACATTCATGTTCTCATAACAGGGTATGGGGAACCCCATCCCCTGGACAGTCAAAGGTGATAAAGGTGTTAAAAATTCAAAGGGTTGCCTGTGGCAGAGTTCAGCACATTTTTAATTAATGAGTGACTATAAACAGCAGTAGCACCTGTAGCAGCTGTATCAATGTTAGTTGTTTTATAATAAATTATATAATCATAATTATTATAAATGATAATAATTAACAAATCACGCATAACAAAACTGTGAAAGAAGCAGACCTTAAATTTAGATTGGGTATCTCCGTAGGTGTCCAAACAGTTCAGTGAAATAAACTGCAATACAGTCAGGCAGACAGATTTTAAATTCTTCAAGCAAAATTAGCTCTTTAAGGTTTGTCAAAATCAGATTCTTTGCAAGCAGTACACGACTTCTCAAAAGATACCCGTTTCTCTCATCCAAACAAAGGTTTGATTTTTTTTTTCAAACACTTGGATGGTATGCCTCAGGAACTCCTTCATAGTGTAATGCAAACAAAAGAGCTGCTGGGCACACCGTGATCTTGACATGCAGGTGAGTTCACAGCATCTGTTTTAAAAGGTTTTGTGTTAAGATTTCTATCTGTATAACTGTTAATACAATGGCAAATATAATTGATGTTCTACTGTTTAAAGTTTAAGAGAGCAAGGTGGCTTTCTGCTCAATTACATGAGATCTATAGTACAGTCAGATAGATTTTAAATTCTCTAACTACATTAGTTGTTTGTCAAATTCACCTACAGTACTTTGCGCAGTACACGACTTCTGAAAAGGTACCTTTTTCTCATGCAAACTCATCAAAGGTTTAAATTTGATAATTCCGAAACTTGGATGATATGCCTCAGGGACTCATTCATAAACTAATCAAACAACCCCCCCCACCGAGTCTCACCTCCCGATGTTTCACACACACAAATCCCATGAAGTGAGCTCCACCGATTTACCGAAACAGTAGCGCACACGGCAATGAACGGCAGTGAGTTTGCATACTGTATAAATATACTGTATATACAGTATGATATTGAATGGTTTCAAAGTCAGTACAGTACAGTATGTGTGAAATATTAATTTAATGACGTAAATATAATATATTTATATAGCTGGTAGTATTACCGTAGATCACGGTATACTTCCAGTCCAAATACTGTTCTTAATCAAAATTTACAAATTAAATGTATCATTGCTGGAATTTGTATTAAGACAAAAATAGCTTTTCTTAATGCAAATGTAAACATGAAAGAGGCACATCGCATTCACAACAAGCTATAATAACAAACTATTTTTACACATCCGGCTATGTAAAATATATAGCCAAAAGGATCGCTATAAAGTACAATTCCAAGCTGAAAAGACAAGACTTCTCAGACTTCTGAAGAAGACTTCTGTCTTCTCTATAACTCTTCAGTTTACAGCTTGTCCATGGTCATTCATTATTAAAATTATTAATAATATATTCCACATTGCATTTAAATTGGAACGTTTTTCCAAATATCAAAAGAGGAGAAACACAACATGTCTCCTCTATAACTCTTAAGTTTACAGAATAATTCCTGCAGAAACACACAACATTGTCACAACATAGTAAACAATAGTCGCTGGCTCACTTAAAGGTGTAACACGTCTGTCTTCACTATCATGGTAAGGTTTCAACATATTGATAAGCTGTTCCCTGGTCACTGGGAATTATAAAAATAACCCTTCTTCTTCCTGTTTAACTTAAAGAAGTCAGTGAAGAAATCGTAAATCATGAAACAATCGCTTATAATAATTCATCCAGATACACACACTCACACCAATTTTGCCAGAAACAACCTCCAGTATGTCTTTAGACTGCGCAGTACTGTACAGTATAATATACAGATGCAGCCATTCAAACAAGCGGGCGATACCGCATTATTTTGCAGTGCGCTTTACACAGTCTACCGTGAGTTACCGTAAATTCTCATATAGTACCGCAAGTAAAATAATAGTATCCGGAATTTCCGCAAGGTGGAGCTAATAAAGCTCAACCTCTCATGTTTGAGCTGTCGCCATCAAAGTCTTTAACGAAGATATTACTAATAGTATTAATAATGAATGACCTTGGACAAGCTGTAAACTCAAAGTATTGCCCTGGTCCACATTCTTTTTTTCATTGACCGTCTTTGTAAAAGTAACACCACAGCATTTCGCAATCACGCATTTGTTTCCAATCATGCAAAGTACAGTAATTTTTGAGAATCTCTGATTCACCATGCCTTTCACATGCTCATAAAAGAGACTGATTTAGGAACATAAACATATTTCTGTATGCAAACTGTACTGTATACAGTATGTATGTGTATATTTAATGTCTTTACTGTGCCCGTTTTAGCATTGAATATTTATATGGAATTTTACCACTGAAGGGAAATCTTAGTAGCTGAGCATAAAAAGAATAGGAGCATACTGTAACGCGTGTGAAGGCCATAAACGATATTAATTTTGGAACATAAACATACAGTATATGGCTGGTCTTGGTACTTTAAAGCAAACATACACACCAGTATTCCATTTCTCCCTAAACATTTTAAGCATCGAAGTCTTTAACTAACGTGATACAGGAGTCAACAAGCATACTTTTAGAATTTGATTAAAAGGGAATATAATGTGGAATCGCGCATCTAAAGAAATTAATAACGATATAATTATATTCATGTACCGCAACACAAGAATTGTACACGCTGTACGATGTCTGTTGATAATGTTTTGTAGGGCTTTTTCAACACTCCTCATGTGACCTTGCTGGTGGCGCTGTGGGTTAGGTTCCTGACTCCCACAGCACATGCTGGGTGTTTGACTGGAGCCATGACTTTTTTTTTTAACAAACATTTCTTTGAAAAAATAAAAAGTTTCCCTGGCTCAGAGATTAAATAAAACTTCACTCGCACCAAACAAATTTATATTTCTAAATATCACAACATGATCGAATTTAAGTCATTTTAATAACAATGAATAGTCACCTATGCGTTACAATATAAACATTTATATTGATTTAAATCGCGTTTTGATTTAAATCCCAAACGCGGGTTTAAATATATGTGTTTTTTGATTCACAATCAGACAAATGCAACATAAATTGATATCTTTGTCTTCTAAGTATCTTAATAAACTTTCAGCATAGCTTTCTCCCCGTTTAGATTGATTTTTCTTGGGATCCTGGGATCTAACGTGGAAAGATTAGATTGTAATCGTTTTTATTTTTTAAATACATTTTAGAAAAGTGTAATCTATACTAAAAAGCTGTACACCACCTGCTATAAAGATACATATTGTAATACTTTCGGATTCAGATAGGACGGACACAAGAACTCAGACTTGCGGAGTTAAAGCAAGTTAAAGTTAACGCACCTTGAACTGAATTGAACTGAGAGAGAGAGCACAGCCAAGACAGACAGGCAAATAACATACACTCCACAGACATTCACAACAGCGACATATCATAAAATGTTTGCACACATTGTTAAATTATTACTTGTTTTTCAGGAAGTTAAAAAAACACTTGAATTACTTATCCAGTGTTTTTTTTAATCCAACATTGACAGCCACATCTTGTCAGTCATGTCTTTTTTCTCTATTTGAATTGTGGCGATTCAAACAACTTGGGATAACAAGTGGTCTCAAAGCTACTAAGATTTCCCTTCAGTGGTAAAATTCCATATAAATATTCAATACTAAAACGGGCACAGTAAAGACATTTAAATCTTTCTACGACCGACCAACGCGCCACGAGTGCCCCTGTCGGTCAACCAATCACGTACCACGGTATTTTGCATCAACGCGCGTCACGATGCGCGAGGCCGTAACCAATTACCTCCGGTACGTGTCTGTGCCGCGCACTTTGAATGGCTGCATCTGTATGGTATAACGTTTTAAATTTAAAGTTTAATTGTTGGCTGCTTACTAAGTTTGACTCATAGAGGCACAGTTCAACATTCAACTCATTCCAAGCCTGAAAAATATATATATTTATAAGTTAATGCACTGAAAGCCTCAGCATTGTGACTGTCATGCTCATGTGCATTGTGGTCATAATATGCTCCCTTGTGGACAATATATTGAATTGCAATCACTTAAAAATCTGCTCATATTCTTTAGAAAGAGGTTGTCTACATTAAACTGTAATGACCAAAAAGCTCAGCTTCATATCATCATATATGAAAAGTGCACTATTAAGAAAGTTATGTGACTCCAGCCTCCTTCTTATACAGTTAAAAATACATTGCCTGTAATTCTGTATCTTAAATCTGATAAAAGACTCTTTCCATGAATTTGATTATGTTTTAACATTTTACCCTGTTGTCATTGACTCTGTAGAGTACAATAGTTTTTCTTTGTTTTAATCTTAGCCTATAAACATCCTGTAAGGCTGTTCTGTTATTCTTGAAAGGTCAGGATGCCCTAGATTAGATTACAGCCAGTACCCCTCACCCAAACAATTAAAAACAAAAACAATAGTACCTCTCAATTCCAAGCTCTTTGTTAGTGATTTGCTGAATTGTAACCACCACTTTCTTCTCGATTCCCTGTCTCAGTTTGAAGTAGAATTTGTCTCTGTCCTTTGGTACTGGACTGTGAGAGAAAAAATGAAACAAATATGTTAGTTTTAATTAATTAGGCAAACTTTTTTAGTATTTAACCAATACAGTCTAGAGCCGTGGTTCTCAAACTGTGGTACGCAGAGCGCCCCCAGGTGGTACGTCAGATGACCCTGGAAATTTGTTGTGTGCATTGAAAAAGTGGGACGGGTTTTCATATTTTCTATTTTAATAAAATGAGTTTATGTGTCAAATACACAGCCTATGTACTAGAATACAGCGCACACTAATATTTGAGTGGACACAAGAGCTACTACTGTATATAATTCTATACCATTGTATAGGAATGCGTGCTATGAACGGAAGTGACCAATTGTATTTAAAAAAAGTTTATCTTCAGCAGATAGAGAGGTAGATAACAGAAAAATATTTAAGGACTGTTCTAGGTAAATTTGAGAAAAATACACAGAGCGTCTCTGTGTTTTGCTCCCATGTGCATGAAATAAAAACTTCTTTTAACTTCTGAGACGGACTCCTGAAACGGAAACGGGGGAAAATGCAAGCTTGCAGATTGCTAAAGCAGGTAAGCCCCACACTATTTGTGAAGAACTTTGTTTACTGTTGGCAAAAGAGCAGCCAACTCTTAAAAGAGTATTAAGTGTGGAGAAAAAGCTGCTAAACAGCTCGACCTGCTGCCCCGAATAACACAGTCACTTGCAGAATTATTGATATGGCAAAAGTACGCTGATAGAGCTCATTAAGATGAGCAGATGCTTTTCACTGCAATCAGATGAGTCTGTTGATGCTGTTGATTTGGCCAATTTGTTCATTTACTTTAGATACGAGATTGAGGGTACGTCCCATGAGGACTTTCTGTTCCGTAAAGCCGCTCCCAACAGGAACTACAGGAGAGCACATATTTCAGCTTCAGAATGTATTTATCAAAGGGAATGGCATCGACTGGAAAAAAATGCGTCGGAGTTTGTACAGATGGTGCTAGAGCGATAACAGGCAGACACAGCGGTGTAGTTGCACCAATTAGAGAGGTTGGTCCAGATGCGCACTGCAGCATCCACCATGAGGCCTTTGCTGTCAAGAAAATGCCTGAGGATTAAAATCTGTTAAAGTCTGCACTCATGTTGGTCATTGAGATTTTGTTGGGTTCCTATGAGAAGATGACTTGTAGGTGGTATCTGGATGCTTTGGTTTGATCAGGGGTGGAACTTGGTCCAGAAAGTTTGAGAACCACTGGTCTAGAAAAACTGCAATTTTTGTTGTTGGCAGTAGATTTTGTGGCCAATCATAAAATAAATTTAACTTTTCAATCTTGCTCTATACTGTATATAAATGTATATTTCAGATGAGATTTAATCAAAGTATATCGAATGAATTTGTATAAACAGAGTATGGTTTCTGAATAAATCATTAAAAAAACATAGATTAAGAGCTCGGACCTTTTGATTTCTGCCTGATGCACATATAGTGTTTCATATAGTCAGATAAGTTGAAATGCCAAATGTGTTGCTTAGAAATCTCCATTCTGTAAATAGGAATTTATTAAATAGACTCCCCCCCAAAAAAGATATAGTTACATGTAAAAGTATTCACCTCCTGCCTATAGTATTAAATTATGATGAATATCAATTTTGATTATTTATATTTCTTTCAAATTACATTTAAATACATTTTTTTCAAAAATGTATTGATCAAATTGAACACTTGATAAAAAAACTGTAAAGCACTTCGAGTGGAGTGTCCAGAAAAGTGCTATATAAGTGTAAGGAATTATTATTATTTGTATATGTGAAGGATTTTGAATGTCAGCAAAACCTACTATATACAGTATATATCAAGGGATATTAACTGATTGCATCAGTAATCAGACTACCTACAAAATTCAAGTACTTGACAGAAGCACCTTTGGCCGGAATTACTGATTCCAGTATTTGTGAATAGGTCTCCACAAGCTTCAAGATTAATCTTCTTCAGGAAAAGCTTCTTTCTCACCCATACAGGGCATACAGGGCAGATTTGTGTATGAACTTGAATACTGTCAATGTATGAACAATAAGTCCTGTCTCAAATATTGTACTTTGGCGTCTCTAATCAGTTTCGTTCTTGTTCAATTGCTCAGTTTTGAAGGGCAGGGTGATCTAAGTAGTGTCTGGGTAGCATGATCCGCAGTCCACATCTTAATAATAGTATTCAAAGGAATGAGAAGACTTCTCCTGCTCTGTGTCTAACACTTTATCTCCAATTCTAAATTTCTTAAACAAACTTAGTTGCAAAAAATGAAACAAATTCAAGAATTTACTTTATTTTGTAATTCAATATGTGCTTTTAAAATACTAGAAATGCCCAGAAATTTCTACATCATAACCATTCTTATGAATGTACCCTACATTAGCAATTCTCCAGTCTATGGATATGACCACTGTCTTGAATTACTGTAGGTTGAGTTAAGTCAGTGGCTAAAGAGTAATATATCAGGTGGGTAGCTGCATCAGCATGCGTAGGCTGCAAAGGAACAAGTAATAGGTTTATTCCATGCTGAAAAGAGAAGAAAGAAAACACAATGTTTCGGCCGTGGAGCCTCCTTCAGGTGTGAGCACCTGAAGCCTCACACCTGAAGGAGGCTCCACGGCCGAAACGTTGTGTTTTCTTTCTTCTCTTTTCAGCATGGAATAAACCTATTACTTGTTGCTAAAGAGTAATATTTCTTGGTTTCTTGAGTATAATTGGAAAGATAACATATGAACCCTTTGACTTATTTAATACATCAGCCATTTCCCTATTCATTTACTAGAAGATTACCATTATTGTACAGGATATATTTTACTTCAGTATTGGTAGTTCTTTTTTTGGTGTAGCACTGATTTTTATTTTATTTTAGTCTCGATTGTAATATTCCTTGATTTTTTCTCTTGAACCTTCCAATATCCTTTATCTGTATTTGTCATTCATTGTACACCTTTTCTTTAACAGAATCTTGTTCTTAAATTCTTTTTATTCAGGGATAAATTTATTTTGTACGGCATGCAGAGTCTGTTTAAACTGATGTCATCAATTTTCCATTGACTTTCTGTCTAGAATTTATTTGGAATTCTGAAATCAGGCAAGTGAGTTTATGTCAGGACTAACATTCCATAGCTTTTTCTGAAGGATAAGAGAATCTGTGCTTTCAAAGATTACAGATGGTAATAGGATAGTCAGCAAAATTTATGTTTAAAAATCATTAAAACTCTTTTTTCTTCAGAAAAAAAATAACATGCAACACCTAGTTATGCATATGCTTTGGATGAATAAAGGTAACACTGTCTATACTCGGGAGAGTATTTTTACCTGAAGTTTCCTTTCCCATCATCTTCTTTGACTTCTAGGGAGACAGTGAAAGTGAAAATGTCACTCTCTGGAGTGGGAAGAGAGGAGTCTTTCACATCAGGTGCTGGCTTCGAGGAGCGTCGGAACGCAGTCGAGAAACTGTACAGGATGCGGCTGACCTAGAGAGGAATTTCAAAAACAGCACCCAATGTCATTTTAACAAAATATCTGTTTATTTTGGTCTAAATAGAAAATGTGTCTCATAAAGATCAAACAATACAGTATGTATCACAATCCATAGTACAATGTGCGATATGATACTGGTAGTCAATTCGTGTTTAAACTTAAGACTTGCTGATATAGGTAAAGCTTAAAATGAAACACATACAATATATAATTTAAAATAGAACAAATACATTGCAACATGTTATCACCATTTACTAAGATGCCAGTGAACCCTGGGCTAATTTTGTGGCAGGGAGTGGGGGAGTGGGCTGGGCACCATAATTGAATTAATGATTAGTAGCAGATTGAAGTAAACATTGAAGTAATGCTTAGAGTATGGGTGTTAACCTGGTGTCCTGGCCAAATTTCCCTGACCTTTCCCAGTCTTGGCCTCCTAACAGTCCCCATCTATGATTTGGCTTTATTACACTGTTCTCCTCTCTACTGATAGCTGATATGTGGTGAGCGTACTTGCGCACTTTGGCTGCCACTGCATCAGTGTGTTAATCAAATCGATGCCTTTTACCTAGACATTGCAATGTACTACTGTACTAGTATAGTACGACTATACTACATTAAGAAAACATTAATAGTATTGTTGACTATCATCCTATTTTTAATTAAGCAGAACTTTACATCAGCTAATCAAGATGATCATGTAAGTCACATAAATGTCAATGAAATCAATCTGTAACTGCAATGTCTAGATAAAACTAAAGCATTTAAAGTGCATTTCAGTGTAATTCTGTTATGAATGACAGGTTTGCCAGGAACCCTAGGAATACTTTAGATTCAGTTCTGGGACACCCAACTATAACTCACAGCCTCCTTGATCTCGCAGGAGAAGACATGAATCTGGAAGTCTTCACAGCTCCGATAGCTCTCCGTAAAGGCAAAGCAGTCACTTTCTGGAGTCCCATCTCGTCCCCTGGCACAGAATAATACCTTATAGATTGGAAAGGCAGCTATCTCTGTGCCTGAGGCCTGCTCTATGATTCTGGAAAACACCAGAGGAAATGTGATAGGTGTTTAGAGTGCAGTGCTCCAAAAGCAAAAACACATTTAATCAAACCTAAAGGAGTACACAGAAGAAACTAGTAGAGATTATTAACAATTCTTATCAAAAGACAGTTAAGACAACAGCATCATAGAGGTGTAAAAAAAGGGAAGAATGAGCTGCACGCATGGAGCTCATATTAACAGAAGTTAATGCGTATAACAAAAGTAGTTATAATAACACTTCATTGCTCAACTATATGTATTACTTATATTAATTATACAGCAATGACATTTTTATTACATTTTCTGTACTGATGCACAACATCATGAATATACAATTCATTTCTCACAGTACTGCTTACCAAGGTATAAACACATTTTTAATGAAAACAACACAAATAAATGAAAACATCACACTGGGTCAGAAGCAAGTTTTCTATAGGTAGAAATACTGGTTTTGATCAAGGAAATTTATCAAATCTATTGTCTGCAAAATGATAATCATTTTTTTAAAATATTAATTTAACATTAAAGATATTTCTGATGTTTGATGTCACAATCCTGGGCTCTTTAAGTGCAATAACAAACTACAGATTATCCTGTCATGAAAACAAGCTTTACCAGGACATTCACAGCATTTACACGCAAATATAATGTATATGTTGAACACTATTCAGTCAGAAATTAAAAGCAGATGTGACCTTAGGGATACAAGTTATATTCATGTTGAAGTCATTGTCTGTCTGTAGTGCTCACTAACTGTCATCACAGAAACTTTATTTTAGTCTATAAAAGTTTAATGCTATAGAATTCCTTAGCATGGAAAGTATTAAACAGAGGCTGCATTAGGCTATCAAGCTCCATGTGCTGAGCAACTCACAAAGGATAAATGTATTTCTTGAAGGATCCAGTTTCAGTATCCTTTTCAAAATCCCTAAACTTCCCAATGTGAAAATCACACATGTCTACCAATTGTATTTTATCTGAAGGCACAGTCTTGCCATCCTCCACTGAGCCTGAAACACTGTATCCCCGTGGACTCACTCAAGGACTCGCAGAAACAGAAGCACTTTATGATGAAGTAATAGCAACTTAATGCAAATGAAAATTAAGTGGTGAATCTAAGCAATATGTGTTAAGGTATCATCAAAACTCACCTGACAGATCCCTCAGGTACATTTGGCACATAGAGGGTGACTAGAATGGGGACATGTTTCTCCGCCTTCAAAGAGGCCATTGCTTTCTGAGCCTCAGCTTCACTGCGTGGCACACGAATCATCATACTGCCCAAGTAAGACAGCTTATTAAACAGCACACTGTCCTCCTCTGGAAAGGCAGAGGAATCAGAGTCTCCAGCAGGGAAGTCTATAAGGGGAAAACACAGGTTTCTCAATACTAAAATAATTAACATATAAAATGAAACATTTTCAAAGGTTTAGAGACTTATTGACTGTATGCCTGCTTTCTAACCAAACATACTGTAACAATCTTAGAAGAATTTTAGTAAGTACAAAACAACCATATTTTGAACCTAAAACAAGGCCAGGAAACCAGTTTCTAGTGTGGCTCTTACAGATGTAGCTCATTCAAAATGAGCAGTTAAACCCCATAATGCAGGTATAGGGCTACAGGCAGCCACAGTACGTATTCCCTGGCCAAAGATGATCGACAAGTGGCACCCGTGGTTAATTGGATCTTAGTGAAACAATTGCTTCATTTAATCTCTCTAGTGTGCATGTTTAAATCTACTTAATATGGAATTTTACAACTAAAGGAAATGTTGGTAGCTGAGCATAAAAATAACGGGAGCGTAATGTCTCTGAACGTCATAAATTATATTAATTTAAAAATATAAATATATTATACTACCTGTATATGGCTGGTAGTGGTAGTTATAATACACAACAGTATTCCACTTTCTTCATGAACATTTAATGCTTCAAAGTCTTTCACTCGGTCACTTACTGTGGTTATTTTGAAAAAAGTTTTGATGTGTTCGTTCTGACTATATTAAGTTTATATACTTTACAAAAAGCTAAAATATTTTAACCTTTTCTATGAATACTTGCACTCGTTATCGCAGTAAAAAAATGGGGACTTTTTAGAATCCACTTAACAGGGAGTGTACAGTGCCATGAAAAAGTATCCTGGCTTCCTCTAGTATTGCAATTTTTTTACACTGAATGTTTTCAGGTCTTCAACCAACATCTAATATTAGATAAAGGGAACCTAAGTGAACAAATAACACATTTTGTTTTTATTTATTTTATTTAATTAATGAACAAAGGTATCCAACACCAACTGGCACTTTGTGAAAAAATAATTGCCTCCTTGTTAAATCAACCTAATTGAAGGGATTAGAGTCAGCTGATTGAACACAGCCAGGCTTGATTACAGCCAGCCCTGCTCAATATAAACCTCACTTATTTTGACCCTTACCATCAGAGCCAGGTTGCCAGCACAAAGACTCAACAAGCACATTATACCTGTCAACGTTGTTGATACTGTATCTATCAGTCTGGAAAGGGTTACAAAGCCATTTCTAAGGCTCCAAATGGAGAACACTTGGAACAGTAGTGAATCTTCCCAGGAGTGGCCGGCATGCCAAAATTTCTCCAAGGGCGCAGCTCACCCTGTCATTGCGTTACATAGATTGGGTTACGTAAAACTGTTTAGCCTAAAAACAAATAGCTTGTCCTAGAAACCTATTCATACATAGCTTGTCTTGTGAACTACCATCATGTATAGCTCATCTCATGAAATAAAAATACGATCAGAATAGACTACGATGTTAACCCAGTTTAAGGATACTGCAGCCGAGATATAATCTATATTTTTATTATTTATCAATGTTCATTACTGCAGCTCATATTTGCAAATCCTACAGTCAATCAAAACATTTACTTGCTGATGTTCTGAGTTCACAGTTGGCTTTCATTGAGTTATTTGAAGTTAATTTTGAATTTTAAACGTATTTGAATCCTGTTTTATTTTATTTTTTATATTTAACTCTGAACATAATTTTGAATTTTATTTTTGTACAAAAAAACAAAACTTTTCCTGAAATTTTAGAGTGAAAGACTGTAGTAAGAAGTAAGAAGAATGAAGTTAAGATGAAACGTTTTAAAAGTTTTGTGTTTCTTATTATTTTATTAAATAAAGGAATATGGCTTCTGAATAATGACAAACATTATTTGTCACAGCCTTTCTCATTTACAAGCCATAATTTTCAGCTAAGCCGATTAATTGATTATCAAAATATTCATCTGTTGCAGCCCTAATCACAACGTGTTCAATAAATAAATTGAAAATATGAATGAGCAAATGTGAATACTGTCAACAGTGGGAGTCAAAAACAGTTCAACTGGTTTAATTCAATTCAATTCAAAATACTGCATCACAATGTGGCAATTCAAGACAAGCCTTTACAGCAAGTCTTAAATGAAAAAACAAAATAGTATATATTACAACTATAATCGAGAATAACAAAGCAATATTAAAAACACCACTGAAACCTATAATATAACTGAAATAACTATAATAACGTACCTGATCACTATTTACAATATGAAATTACCAATAATTACAATTTCAAACTTTTTGTATTTTGTTCATGGTCATTTCTCAGTGTTTTCACAACCTTTGCTTTCTTATTAAGACAGTATACTTCAGATGTCACTAACTCTGCAAACAAATGACACAGAGCCTTCAAACCACAGGCATCTTAAAGATCGCAATTTGTGAAAAGTTTTCTTTATATAACTTTTATATAAACAACATCAGGTACCTGGTTCCATTTTCAGAAACCTTATTTTGAATAAAGTGGATCCCAGGTGTAAGCAAGTTCATAATGCGATAATGACTATTCCTGTGTATGGGAAACACCTGACCATATAAAGGATGGATGGACTGGTGGATTAATATCTGTAAAACATTCCAATTTAAAATTTATATGAAAGAATTTGCAAACATGGATACTGTCAATGGCAGGGATGAATACAAGCCTTAAAACAAAATTCTATATATATTTTATAATTGTAATCTAGAATATCAAAGTTGTATTATGAAGGCCACTGAAACATGCACTGAAGTGTATGAAAAGGTCTACGTTTAATCGCAGCCAAAATACAAATTATACTTTTAACAAGTTGTTCCTTGGAATGCTTTCGGTGCTTTCTATGTGTAATACCTAATCGCAGCAGGGGAAGGGTGTGCGGGGGAAGGATTAGGCTGCAATTGAATTGGGATTCTCTGTTCTTCACACTGCATTTATTTTCTTCCCTTTTCAGCATGGAATAAACCTTTAATTGTTCCTTTACAGCCTTTACGCATGCTGACGCAGCTCCCTACTTGAACTCTCGGTTCTTTACTGAGGCGGCTTTGGACAACTTTACAACATTATTTTCTTTGTGACTTTTTTTCTCCTGATCATAACTGTAAGAAATTGTCACGTTTCACTTCCTTGTGTAACAATCATCATGTTTCTGAAACATGAAGCTTCTAAATTTTTTAAGAATTTGCTACCAATAAGTTTCTGAGTGCCATTAACAATATTAATTTATTGATATAGATATGTGTATTCAGCTGGTTGTATCAGGATATTAATTTTATATATCACAGTATTTAAAAGTTCAATTCACATTCATGTTTTCATAGCGGGGTACTGGGGACCCCATCCCCTCTGACAGACAAAGGTGATAAAGGTGTTAAAAATTCAAAGGGGTGCCAGTTCAGCACATTTTAAATTAATGAGAACAGCAGCAGCACCTGTGTCGATATTAGTGGTTTTATAATAAATAATATAACAATAATTATTATGAACAACAATAATAATAATAATAAAAAAATAACATCATAAATCGAATTCCAAAAAGATTAACTACAGCAAGTCTTCTTTTTCTTTTTCAGTTTAATGAGCAAACATACAGTCAAATCAGTCAGGATCTCGGAGTTTAACAAGTGTCAAAAACATTTCGCATAACAAAACCATGAAAGAGCCACACTTTAAATTTAGATCGGATATCTCCATAGGTTTCCAAACAGATCAATGAAATAAGCTACAATACAGTCAGGCAGATAGATATTAAATTCTTCAAGCAAAATTAGCTCTTTAAGGGTTGTCAAAATTAGAGACTTTCTTTGCAAGCATTACATGACTTCTCAAAAGACACCTGTTTCTCTCATCCAAACAAAGGTTAGATTATTTGGAATGGTATGCCTTAGGGACACATTCATAGTGTAATCCAAACCACCTGCTGGGCACACCGTGATCTTGACATGCCGGCGTAAAGTAGAGTTAACAGGTTTTGTTTTAAGCAGTTTCGGATTTGTATTAAGATTTGTATCTGTTGTAACTGTTAATACAGTGGTGAATATAACTGAGGTTCTACTGTTTAAAGTTTAAGATTTTAAAGTTATGCAATATCTAAGTTAGGCAGGGACTTTATCTTATTTTTTATTTTATTTTAAAAAATGATTGAAAAATCAGCTTCCCACTTTCACCTTGCTGTAACTACAGTATACTGGGGATGTAGTATATTTGGGGCTCTATCCATGATCTTTGATCTGTTCTGTGGAGCCGATATTTCTTCCTTGGTTCACGTGTGCTGCACTTGGGGTTGTTTTAGTTTGTAGTGGTCCTTTGTATTACAGGTATTTGGGTACTACAGTTTGTATTATGGGTAACTACGGTGTCCATCGTAGCTATCAGTTTAGAGGATTTTACTTTGCTCCCAACTTTGGAGCAGTCTGAGAAATATCACAAGGCAGATGTTTAATCGACAGTGGATTTTAATCTCTCGGTTTACTGGAGAAGTATCAGATGTTAAATTGAGAAAGTTGACAACCACCACCCCCGAACAGACAAACGTCATAAACATGATAAAAATCCATTCAAAATGGTGCAGTGTCTTAACACAAACTCTGCTAGCAGAGCCGTTTGTAAGAGCAAGGTGACTTTCTGCTCAATTACATGAGAGTTACAATACAATCAGACAGATTTTAAATTCTTGAAGCAACTTTAGCTGTTTGTCAAGTTCACCTTCTTTGTATAGTACATGACTTCTGAAAAGGTACAGATGCAGCCATTCAAAACGAGCGGGGTACGTTGCGGAACAACGCGGTGGGCGTGTCGCATCAAAATGTATCATAACGAGTCATTTCACATCATACTTCATTTTACCACATGCAAATTCGATTATGTTAACAGTATCCGGAATCACCTTGTAAAACCGCCAGGTGAAGCTAATAAAGCTTAACCTCTCATGTACAGCATTTGAGCTGTCACCAGAAAACACCCGTTTCGAATCCCGATCACTGCTGAGGGACAATCTTTATTCAATTAAGAATTTAAGTTGTATACTCTTTAGACTTTTAAATTTAACTGTGTATTAAAGCATGTTAATCATTAAACATAAAAAAACTTGGTATATTTTATGAAAACAAGATTGCTCAGTTGGACAAAAGTACACAACCTACCACCTTTATCATAAATATTATAATTATGCAGAAATATTTTATGCATCAAAGTGTTTACCGAAGATATTTCTAATAGTATTAATAATGAACGACCTTGGACAAGCTGTAAGCAAAAAGTTTTACTCAAAGTATTACCCTGGTCCACGTTCTTTGTAACCGTCTTTGTAAACGAAAATACTTTTTAATGGACAAAAAGTAACACCACATCATTTAGTTGATCTGATCACGTATTCGTTTCAAATCATACAAAGTAAATTTGAGAATCTCCGATTCACCATGCCTTTCACATGCTCATAAATTATATTAATTTAGGAACATAAACATATTATGTAAACTGTATATGGCTGGTATTGGTAGTTTAAAGAAAAAATACACATCTACTGTGTAATTAGGTATGTATTACGTTATACTACTGTTTTTATTTTAAGCTCCCAAAATTTACCTTTGGATTTTCTCCATGTGAATGTAAACCTGAAAGAGGCACATTACTAGCTACGGTATAATAATAAACTCTTTTTATATATTCAATTGAGCAATCTTGCTTTTATAAAATATACTTACTTTTTAATTAGTTTAATATTTAACATGCTGTAATACAGAGTTTCAAATAAATAAAACTCTAAACAATATACAACTTAAATTCTATCCTCTTGTGTGTAACTTTTCTTATGTTTTGCTCAAATAACCACACAAGAGATCATGTTGTAAATTCATATGCAGAATTTGAGCAAAGAATAATCACCAACTACTTAGTTGCAAACAATACAGTTTTGTGCACTAATGTAGAGAAGATCCATACTTTCAAGATAGCACAAATAGTGCAATTACCCACCTGTAGTTGAAGATTGCACCTGTAAGGTAAATGGAGGGACCTTATTAATAGGAGTTGCAGGTTTCTCCTTAGAGGACGTGGGATGCTCTACTTTTGCATCATCGTTCTCCCCCTGATCTTCCAAAAGCTCTTCTGTGGCTTTCTCCAGCTGCTTACTAGCACTGTAAGACATCTGATCCAGAAAGGCACAATACAGAACAGAATTAGCTTCAAAGGTTTAAGAGCCTTCTTCATGCCTTGTGATCTAACATTGAAAAAATTACTTTCAAAAATATATTCTGCCCAATTTTTAAGCAATTACTAAAGCCACATCTGTCACTTGAATTACATTAACTTAATTTGATTATACCCAAATATGTTTTTTGGGGACTAGGGACAATAAAAAACACAGTGTGATGCCCTGCAGTTTAAAAAACTGTTAGCCAGATGACAAGATTTTAATTAACTAGAATTTATTTGTCATACTGACTTACTGCTGTTGTACTGGAGACGCAGTATTTAAATCTAGAAAAATTAAAAGGCAATGCCTGTGATTGTGATTCATACCTTTTGCTCTTCAGTCACTCCTGAATCTATTGTGTTTATCACAGATTTTGGTGGATTTACCTTTATGTTTTCTCCTTTTATTACTCAAGTTTATTTCATCATTCATTTAGGCCTGGAGGTTTCAGGGAGGGGTGTGCTTAGTTACTTGCAAACCTATCCCATATGATATAACATGCATGGTACAATACTTACTGTCTCTAGGATAAACTTCTAAGTAGAGATATGTTTGATGGGTGCATAATAGAGATTCCATAAAAGCCAAGAAACATAACGTTCCCTTAAACTATTTTTCAGGATTTAAAACAACAGCGTGAATGGACAGTAAAAAACAATTTTCTGAATGTTATGTGCTATTACCAGAGCCCTTCATTTTCTGTTTTTACTTTTTAATTATATAACTTAATATTGCTCCTCATCTCCCTAATTTCCACAGATCTCTGGGTTAAAGTGGTTTCTTAAACCATACGAGAAGCCCATTAATCACAGTTCATTTCAACATACTGCTATAAATCATATTATTAATTTGTTTCAAGCAATGAAAATTCTGCCCATTTGAAAAATATTATATACAAAAGCTGCTATCAGTGCTTCACTTGGGTAGAAAAGTTATGGCATGGCAATTAACTTTTTTTTCTCCAGCTGAATTAGGGGGAGCCTCAAACAGGCCAGATTTTATAATCCCAGAGTGGAATTTAACTAGAACATAAGATTTAACACCCCTACTCTTAATAACAGCGTCATGGGATCTTGAATGTCCAAGCTGTCAGGACCTCAGTTTAACAGCTCTTAGCTATCAATTTAATGGACAAGCTCAGACACTTATTATTCTGTCCTTTTCTGCTGTACCTGGAATCCCGTTTTTCTTTCTCTGCCGGAGGGAGACTTTTCAGCCTGCTGGGCCACTAGCACAATATCTTCACTGTTGAGTGTGGACACCGAGTCTGTTGTGCTGCTGACTTTAGTAAGCGAGGAGCAGTCCTCCATGATAGAGGAGCCCTTGCTCAATGCAGCTCACCTCAGTGATAGCCTGGATCTGCAGAAAACACAGCAGCAAAAGAGGCTGAAGCTAACATAGAACTATGTGCGAAATTAATTATAAACCTTTCTTTATTATTTACATTTTGTTACGATGTGGACGGTTATAGCTGAGCACTGAGCGGATAGGGATAAGTCAGAACCCAAGCACAAGAGACCGGTGACACACCAGAAGAGATCCGATCGATTGGGCTCAAGCTCTCCAGGATAGGGGGAAATGAAAGTGAAAAGGAGACAGAGGAGGTGAATTAGCCCTTAATCAGCCCAGGATGGTAAGTAATGAAAAACAAAAAAGGAAAAAGGGAAGCGCGTCTGGGAGATGTCGGCTCTCTGCATCTCTGGTGACTGAAGAGATGGGTCAGCGAGGCAAAGTGAGAGCCTCAAGTTAAACAACTCATCCCAGCCCGCCTAACAAAATCTGGGACCCTCGGCTATGGGACGGAACCAACCAACAAGCCCCCAGAAAGAGGAGCCACACCGATCTGGGTGACAGTCTCTACGTAGCAAGGGATGCAGGATGGCAAGCTATCAAGTCAACACCCTGAACGGAAAAAAGAAAAAGAAGGAGCCTCCTCAGAACACAGCTGTGCTTTGCCCCATAGGCATTACCGACAGGAGGGGTCTCATCAAAACTGGCGAGGAAGGAAACCCCCATTCAATGGTCCAGGCAAAAGGCCCAGGAGCCGGTGATTCAAGGCATATGCCGTTATGGGGGGTCTCCTCCGAGACAAGGCCAAATGTGTACTGTCAACTCGGTCTCCCAGATTCAACTCTCTGACGGAGGTGCAAGGCTGCAAATGGAATCAGATACCCAGGCACCCTCTGGACCAACTGGGGGAGATACCTGTGATGGACGGGAGGCAATAGACCCATCTCAACTCTCAGAGCCTCAGGTCAGCACAGCTGAAGGGCGCACTCCCAGTCTGAGCTGAGAAGTAGGCATCCTCAGGGAGCTCAGGCTGATTGAAAAGAGGGCAGTCAGAGAAAAAAATAAAAAAGTCCTGCTCTAAAGTGCTAGGGCTGGACTCTGTGGAATAAAAACAGGGCTACTAAGGAGAGGGGAAAATGGGTGCATGGGGAGAGCCCTGCCTCCTGAAAGCTGGACAAAAACCGCAGGAGAAGGAGGCCAGTGGAAAAGAGTCCATGGTACCAGGACAGAGGGAAGGAACCTCCTTGCAATCAGGAACAGGAGTTGCAGTGCAGAGTAAAGTCCTCGAGAAAAGGCAGTCTCCAACGGGGCTCCAGAGTGGAGAAAGAGCAATCTGGAACACAGCTCTGCAGTAAAGTCCTGGAGAAAGAGGCAAACTGGAAGAGACTGCTTCAGTGCAGAGTGACATGAAGTCCTGAACTGAAGTCAGAGCAGACTGCTTCAGCGACGAGAAGAAAGGATAGTCGGTGAAGAGCCTGGAGATTTCAACCCTAGTGAATCAGCCCATTGGCAGGTTATGTGCAGGCTTGTCTTCGGAGCTGAATCCTGTGCCGAGTTCCCAGAAAAAAGGAGGGCGCACGGGTGTCTCAACCTTGGAGAGGAATCCTGTGGCCAAGCCCCAAGGGAAAATGGGCATTCGACTTCAGAGCGGAGTCCTGGTGTCAAGAAAGGGGTGCAAATGGGCTTAGCATTCCAGAGGAAGATGACCACCGGGAAAAGCAGCTAACTCATCTGCCCAACAAACAGGAGATCTGGAAATCGTACTGAAAATGGGACAGAAACCAGAGTGAAATGAATAATGACAAAACGCCGTCAAAGTGGTGCTTTGATATTAACTGGATAAAAAGAAAATAAAAAAAATTAATTGAATAAATGTTAATTAAGATGGATCACCAGAAGGAGATCCGGTTTGTGTAGGAAACTCGTGAGAATGTGGCGGTTTCCAGGGCTAGCCCAAAGATGCAGCAGGACACAAAAAATTTCCTTATCAGATCATAAATTCAGCTGAACATGAAAGTTAGAGGTTCTTTAAAAAAATGAAAATAAAATCTCACATAATTTCAGTACATCTATTTTTTTCTCCAGTGTTAATTCTACATGAATCAGCAGAAGCTGTCTGATGTACACATACATGAACATGATTAAAACACAGCACAGAAAAGCATATTGTGCTCTGGATTAAAATCAGACAACTTACCTACATTCAATGTTACTGCAAGCCTTTCATAAATGTTTTTCAAGGGATCTATTAGTACAATTATGAACCAACCATAGTATTCTGTCCCCTTGACTTCACTATAGCAAATATGTGTGTCAGATACAGTACACAGACCTTCAGTAAAACAAAGGTCACACTGAAGAATTAACTTTGCTGCCAGCTATGCATGTGAAACTCTCAAATATCTTTGTGTTTAAGTGAGTAATACAGAATTCAATGAAACACGTATGAGGCCAATTCTCACAAAAGAAATCACAAGTGGCATGGCTGCAACATAAAGGACCTCTCCTTAGAAAGTATGGTTCTGTATAAATGTTGGTGACATTATTGATGGCCACTGGCAGACAACTATGAAAGGAGCAAGGGGTTTCTGGAGCCCATTCAATCTGCCACCTACTCTAAGCTGTCATTTTATCATCCATCCAAGCAATTCTTCCAATTCAGGGTTGCAGGCAAGCCAGAGCTTATCACAGTAAGCAATGGGCACAAGGTAAGGTACACCTTGGACAGGACACCAGTCCCTTGCAGTGCAGACCTACAAATACTTAGCCAATTAATTTACCTCTATGTTTTTGGACTGTAGGAGGAAACCAGATAACTAGGAGATGCAAACATGGGGAAAAGGTATAAACTCCGTACAGATAGAACCCAGATCTCCAGCACTGTGAGGCAGCAATGCTAACCTTTGTAACACCATGCTACCATGGTCATTTTATCATTTTTTAATTCCTGTTCAAAAGCTGTCAGATACTGATGAAATCCCAAAAGACAGATATGCCCATTAAAGATCTTCTTAGCACTTAAAAGTCCTTTCTTAAAAAAACTTTTAGTCTTATTTTCTATTTTATATATGTAGACATTAAATACAAAATGCATATTGCAACTGCAGAGGTCTGCATAAAAGCTAAACAGGTCCAAGTCTATCAGGCTTTATATAAAGCATACGTGTTTAATATATGTAGAAGGAAGTCATCTTCCCCAATTTTCAATTTGTGGACCAAAACCTGCGTCCACAATTTTATTTTTTTTATCTGCATACCAAAGTAATTTTACCTCCTTACCTCACTTGGAACCATAAGAAAAAAATATCCAAAAAATGTAATGTTGTTCCTATGACATCTGAGTCAATCAGTAACAAAAAATATTTTGACACACAGCTATCTCAAATTTTACTTAAACCATTACCTACAGTGTTCTTTATGAAAATAAACTCTACATTTCAATTTGTAGCTTCACTTGAACAAATCAACTGCAATATGTTTTGCTACTAAGCAGCCACACCAGCATATATACTCCAGTGGTACATCTCAAGATTTGAGCCTTATTTTAACTTTTAAGATTTAAAAATTAAGAATTATGATTTTCTCTCAAATCAAAGATCAACATTAAATGTAACTTACTCTTATAATAATATTTAAATTGTATTTGATTAATTGAAACAAAAACATTTGTAATTAAATTAAATTAATGTTAAATATAGGATATAGGAGACCTGAAAAATAAAATTCTAATATTATTTTCATAAGTCTTAAAAATATTTAAGAGAACTCCAAGGGCAGTAATGTTAAAACTCTAATACCATACCTTATTTAGAATACAGTTGTCTTTACACCACATAAAGGAAAGAGTTCTGACCAAAAAGACCAGTATAATTACATAATAAACTGAAATGCAGGTATAATGATTAGTATAAAGCCTAAAACAAGTTGCTTTCTGTGCAGAGTTTGCATATTCTCTGTTTCCTCCCACTGACTGCATCAGCTGGTTTCTTTATATTGTCACTGTGTGCCTGTGTGTGTGTCCTGTGATGTACTGGCATCCCATCCAGGGTTAAGTCCCTCCCAGTAGTTTCTGTTCTAGGTTAGGCTTCGTGTTGCTGTGGCTCTTACCAGGAAAAAAAGGCTTTTAGATAATGGTTTGGTGGATCTAGGGAACAATGAAATAATAGATTACATTCAGAGAAATTAAGTCTTGCTGTAAACAGGCCTGTTTCTGTACCTTCATCTTAAAGAAAACAAGACCATTTCCAAGAGTTTATCAACAGAACTCACAGATGCTCTCCTTTTATTGTCCCCCATTTCTTTATGGCTTGTTTCAAGAGACTTACAACGTATATTTTCTCAACGTGACAAACAGTTCAGGAAATACAATTGATTTGATTTATACTCTTATCAACTGATGATTTGGCATTCAGTGGATTTTGAAAACTGATGTTTTAAAGTTATCCTTTCATGAAAATTATCCATAACACGTTTGATGTTAGCTCATTATTTTGGCAATATATTTTAATACTTATAAAAGATTTAAGGCTTCATTTCCTCAAATAGTCTCAAAACAACCAGACACTGAATTCTGTGCCTATTAATATCTGCAAAGTTAAAGTTTACAGAGAAATAATTTCAGGAATTAGATACTGCGGAATTTGGCAATGCTGAACACGTGTAACAATGTGTATAAAACAGAATTGTGACTTCAAATACTTTAAAATTGTGCTAGTGTTAAATTTCAGGAAGCTCAGAAAACAGCAGCAGAAAAATGAATTCAGTTCTCCTGGGCTGTTAGTGCTCTGAACATTGAATGTCTCTTCACTAGAATTTTAGGGAAAATCCAGTTAAAGCTTCTTTTTTTTTTAAATGCCAGGTCAGCTTTCAAATTGTGATTCACATATGCTTTTCTTTTGTTACATTGATTGTGACACCTTATTCTCAATACAACCAATTATCAATTATGCAAAAGTAGTTTATAAGCATAAATCAGAAAAGCCCAGGAACTATACTGTCAATGATTACTGATACTAAGCCAGAAAGTCAGAAGGTTAGAGAACCCACAGTGCATTTTTTTTGCTGCTGTTCAGAGTATTAAATGCTACACGAGTACACATTACACTATTATAATATTTTTATTTCATGATGATGCAAGTTAAATATCAAAACACTTCACACAGGAATCTTTATGAGTAGTGTACATAGTGATTCCAATACTATTCCAATGGTATGTTAAATTAGACTTTACATTAATGACTGCAGCTAGCAATTTCACAACTTAGTAATTTTCATGACTACTGTATAAGACATGCTGTACAAAATTGCGTTTTTTATTTTAAAAATACCAATATTAATTTTCTGAACTGAGAGGATGCATGCAATCTTTGTTCCTATTTCCCTAACCAGGGGAATAATTATGACCAACAGGAGTTTTTGAATCAGTATTTAATCAGTATTTATGATTACCTTCTCGTTGCACATACCATGGGATTTAAGGATTAAGAGATTTAGTGCCATTTTAACTATAAATTTGTAATCCAATGCTACTACCAGCATTGGATTACAATTGTAAAATTGTAAATTTCATCACAAATGGATTATGTCTGTGAAAGTAGTTCAAGTAGATAGCTGCGTCAGCATGTATTGGCTGCAAAGGAACAAGTAAAGGTTTATTCCATGCTGGAAAGAGAAGAAAAGAAACACAACATTTCGGCTGTGGAGCCTTCTTCTCCTTCACACCCGAAAAAGGTTTCAAAGCCGGAACGTTGTGTTTCCTTTCTTCTCTTTCCAGCATGGAATAAACCCTTACTTGTTCCTTTGCAGCCTATGCATGCTACTTGAATTACTTCAGTCTACTTCTGCTGCGACCCACTATACCTTCCTCTAAATCTTTTTCTAGATCTCTTCGTCATTCCTTCTCTTCCTCCCTGGGTCACTTGCCCCAATTCTCTCACTAAGCCAGTATTCTGTCTCTCCGCAGCGATCTGTTCCATGACCAGGCTTTCTAACCACCTTCTATTCTTTTACAGATGCTGTCGACATAATATCATTCCTAAAGGATTTCGCCCAAAATTGAACACTTTTTCTTTTGACTCTGACACCACCCAGAGTAACACAATGGACTTCTACAACAATTTTAGAGGAAACTAATGCTTCATCCCATTTTCTCCCTCAAACAACAGATTACTCTTTCTGATAACAACATCAAAGAAGCTAAGGAATTTTTACGGCTAACAGCTCCACACCATCTTCCTTTTATAACTAACCAAATCAGATCCCTCAACTCCAACCTTTACCACTTCTTCACTGCAGAGAAGGATAAAAAACTCAATCATCTTCTACAGCAGTGGTTCTCAAACATCTTGGACCAAGTACCACCCCTGATCAAACCAAAGCATCCAAGTACCACCTACAAGTCATCTTCTCATAGGAACCCAAGAAATTCTCAATGACCAACATGAGAGCGCGTGTGCGCACACACTCACATACAAATACAATAAATATTATAATAATAAACTTTATTTGATATAGTGCTTTTAAAGGTGGCTTCTCAAAGCGCTTTACAGAAAAAAACAGGAACAACAACAAATTAAAATAAACAATAAAAAAGCACCATTTCAGTGAGAGGGGTTTGCCTGTTTAGTCGAGCAAAGCAGATGTGAATTCATTTTTCGAGCCTTGATACAATTCACAACAGAGTCTAACAGATTTTAAATCATCAGGCATTTTCTTGAGGGCAAAGGTCTCGCGGTGGATGTTGCATTGAGTCCATTCATTTCTGGAGCAACCTCTTTAATTCGTGCAACTACACCGCTGTGCCGGCTTGTCATTGCTCTAGCACCGTCTGTACAAACTCCGACGCGTTTTATCCAGTCGATGCCATTCTATTCAATAAATTCATTCAGTAGCTGAAATATGTGCTCTCCTGTAGTTCCTGATGGTAGGGGCTTACAGAACAGAAAGTCCTCGTGGAACATACCCTCAATCTCGTATCTAACGTAAATGAGCAAACTGGCCAAATTGATTACAGACTCATCTTATTGCAGTGAAAAGCATCTGCTCATCTTAACGCGCTTTATCAGCATACTTTTGATATCATCTGCCATTTCAATAATTCTATAAGTGACTGTGTCTTTCAGAGGGGGAAGCAGGTAGAGCTGTTTAGTAGCTTTTTCTCCACACATAATACGTGTCAGCTCATATGCCAACGGTAAATAAGGTTCTTCAAAAATAGTGTGGGGCTTACCTGCTTTAGCAATCCGCAAGCTTGCATTTTCCCCCGTTTCCGTTTCAGGAGTCTGTCTCAGAAGTTAAAATAAGTTTTTATTTTATGCGCATGGGAGCGAAACACAGGGACGCTCTGTGTATTTTTCTCAAATTAACCTAGAACAGTTCTTAAATATTTCTCTGTTATCTATCACGCTTTCCTTTGCTCACAATATTATCAGCGTTCGTAGCACACATTTCTATGCTTTCTGTGCTTACAAGATTGGCATTGTTCCAAGATCACGCACATTCTCCTACCTCTCTATTTGCTGGAGATAGCTTTTTTTAAATACAATTGGTCACTTACTTCATAGCATGCATTACTATAGAGTGGTATAGAATTACATTGTAGCTCTGTGTCCACTAAAGTATTAGCGCGCACTGTATCGTAGTACATAGGGTGTGTATTCGACACGTATTAAAATAGAAAATATGAAAACCTGTCCCGATTTTTCAGCGCACACAACAAAGTTCCAGGGTCATATGGCATACCACAGTTTGAGAACCACTGTTCTACAGAAAAAAAAACACCAACACCCCTCCTACCTCCATTAATCCTAACCTTGTTATTACTATGTCCTCAGACCTTTCCCTTTCACAGGATGAGAGAGACACCTGAAGAAGGCTCCACAGCCGAAATTTTGCGTTTCCTTTCTTCTCTTTTCAGCATGGAATAAATCTTTACTTGTTCCTTATGTCT
The DNA here is from genome assembly GCF_059453375.1 of Lepisosteus platostomus. Lineage (NCBI taxonomy): Eukaryota > Metazoa > Chordata > Actinopteri > Semionotiformes > Lepisosteidae > Lepisosteus > Lepisosteus platostomus. The sequence goes on along the minus strand of NC_142621.1, from coordinate 20,018,762 downwards.
GTGAATATGCAAAAATAATACTCTAAGGTAAAAGTAAAATTAATAGTCATAATCAATTGGAAAATATGCTCCAATCTTCAAAACATCAATGTTACGATTCTGACCTTAAGGCAATAGGCACAGGTTAAGTGATTCCGCAGTTCACTTGCCAACTAAGGATTTGAAGTTTGCTTAAACCCTTGAAGGGCATTTCCTAGTATACCGTTTAACTTCTCTACCACATTGGCTGGCTATTAAAGTTCGCTGTAAATGCACCCTAACACTGTACATTCAGAACATTTGCATAACCCCACAATATTTGTTCCTCTCTGTCTCACTGTTACAACTACCTGTGTGCTGTTCCAGAATTTGCACATAAGACCTTCTGCACATAAATAATGAGAGGCCGAAATAAATTTACCTTTTTGAACAGATAATACTAAGCATTTAAAATCCTCAAAGGCAACGCAGTGGACACATCAGAATAAACAGAAACATTAACTGAGCAGAAACAGAAGAGAACAGAAACTATGTGGAAGTATATTTAAAACTGAGAGCAGGAGACATTTCTTTACACAAGGGGTTGTGGGAGTATTGAATAATCCACCCTGCTATGTTATTCAAGTAGAAACCCTGGCTTTCTTCAAGAATCAGATGGATTAGATCAATGGATCAAT